>NW_022196904.1:12164426-12191682 GCF_008632895.1 Mastomys coucha
TAGCTATATTTAGGCTGGCTTGCCCTTCCTTCAGTCTCTGCTCCATAGTTAGTCTCTGCAACTCCTCCTGTGGGTATTTGGTTCCCCCTTTTAAGAAGAAACGAAATGTTACCTTTTGTTCTTCCTTCTTCTTGAGTTCCTTGTGGAATGTGGGTTGTTCTTCCTGTATTCCATACTTTTGCGCTAATAACCATTAATCAGAGAGTGCATACTGTGTTTGTTCTTTTGTGATTGGGTTACCTCATTCAGGATGATATTCTCCAGATCCATCCATTTCCCTAAGAATTTCATCAATTTATTGTTTTTAATAGCTGAGTAGTACTCCATTGTGTAGATGTACCACAATTTCTGTATCCACTCCTCTGTTGAGGGACATCTGGGTTGTTTCCAGGTTCTGGCTATTATAAATAAGGCTGCTATGAACATGGTGGAGCATGTGTCCTTGTTACATGTTGCAAAAATATATACATAAGTGGAAAAAATCAATAATCAGAATCTCCTTTTATAATTTTATTTGATTTACTAAAATTAGTTAGCAATATGATTAAGGTGATGAATAATGTAAAAAATAAAAGACTGAATCAATGAATCAACAGTTGTAAAGATCAGTATCGCAGTATCTTAAAGTGTGACAGAATCATCACTGTAAAAGAAAATCTCATATGAAAAGTGACACATACTAGGCTAAACCTATCTGCAAAAATGACAAACTGTTTAGTTCCTTTACCTGTAACTACCAAATATGACTCTCAATAAAATCATTAGAGCTTAATGTCAGTGTGTCTTTGCATAATAGTGAATACCAGCACCTGGAGGAAATTATGAACTGCTAAGAATAGAAGAAATAGACTTCTCTTGGGAAAAGTATAGTAACTGGTTATTCAGTAACAGATCACTAGTCCTGAACATATACATACCTGTAGCATTGTAGAGACTGAGCAAGTCATACTTAATTATTTAGGAATATATTTACTGATATAGATATATAGATATATACAGATGTAACAACAATTAATGAAAAAAGAAAAAATAAATTTGAAAATCTGATAGGTGGATTATATGGTTGGACTTGGAGGGAGTAAGAGGGAAAGAAAAATGATGTATGTCAGTATAATTTCAAGAAATAAAAATAAAAACTAACAAATAATCACTTCTAATAAAAGGAAATATATATTTTGTAGTAATGCTCTTTGTGACATTATTCTAGAACTAGTTTCTTTAGGTCACAATTTCTCCAGCCTAGATCTTATACAATTCAAGTAAAATGCATGCTTGTAGTTAAATGGTCACAACTTTATTGTGATGTTTTCAAGTACGATTATGTTTCCAATTTTTTATTTGTAGTTTAAACAAAAAAAAAATAAAACTATTTTTATATTCCACTGTGGAATGACATCAAAAAAACCATCTTACTAACAAGGAAAGATGACAGGTCAAATCCTGGATATCTGATCACTTCTGGTGGTCATCTATCAGTGGCATTGAAGATTCCTGTGGGTAGTAGTCTTAAAATATAGCTAGATACATCAAGACACACTGAATTCAAATGAGCCATGACTGTTGAACAATCTCCATAATTAGAGCATTGATACCTGGTCAGGGTGCATCCCCTATGAAACAGTGTGCCTTGGAAGATTCACCCGCATATCATGGGGTATATGTAAAATCATGATTGGCTAATAAATTTTCATGACAATACAGTAATACCCACAGTACACTAAAGATTAAGCTCTACTTGATCTGTGTATGTAGTTTCTGAAGGTTCTAATGTGATATTTCACTATCTCTCTATTAAGTTGCCTAAGATCACTGTGTGATAGTACATGTTTTATTATTCTTATGCACTCTGAGCAGAGGACAAATCAGTAGCAACTAGTGCATGAAAACCCCAGTCTTTCTCCCCTAACCTGTACAGAGTGAATTTAAGTAAGAGCTCTAGGGCCAGACAGGTTTAGACTAAATTCAAAGAGCATTGGATCAAATATTCCTTAGCCACTGAACACTGACCTTGCTCTTAGAACTGAAGAGAGATTTGTGGAAAAGATAGATGGGAAGGTGAGACCTCATAAGTCGTGGTCCTTCTTTATTGCTTAATATGGAATTTCCTCTTGTGGTCTCTATCCAGGGTGCACGTTCCCAAATGGGCACAGATTGGATCCACTTGGTATCTCCCTTGGTTTGAATCAAGCAGACAATCTCAATCAACCAATTTGTTCCTGAATAAGAAGGAAAAGTGACTGTCAGTTATTTCAACAGTATATGTGAAAAAGTCTCAAGTAGAATACATGCCCATATAATTTAGAGTACTGCTGTTTACAAGCACACAGACCAGTTGTATTCACTATATCAACATGATATATTCTTATACACATATGTAAAATGAATATTTATCCATGATATTTCTTTTGTTGTTGTTGTTGTTGTTTTTCAAGACAGGGTTTCTCTGAGTAGCCTTGGCTGTCCTGGAACTCACTCTGTAGAACAGGCTGGCCTCAAACTCAGAAACCCGCCTGCCTTTGCCTCCCAAGTGCTGGGATTAAAAGCATGTGCCACCACCGCCCAGCAACATTTCTTATTTTTTCTTTCTTTTTTTTGTACTCCAGCAATTCATTTAGCTATTTTATTTAGATTCACACTGTGAATAAGCATACGATGATACCTTATGATTTCCAGACAATGTTAATGTTAGTTGGCTTCAAGGAACATTTCTGAAATAGTAAAATGTACAGGGATGATGTCATCTAATAATCAGGAGGAATAAGCAGAGCAGATGACAATATCTGAGTAAGAAGAGGTGCTCTGAAGGCAACACCAGTAGCAATCTGTTCCATTTTAATAGATTACTGTTTCTCAGCTTTAATTTTATCATCTTTATATTTATATTGTTATAATGTAACAATACAAATTATGTTTCATTATAATAATGTAAGCATACCCTCCTTCCTTCTGCATTCTCCATGCTTCTTAAAAATAACCCAGGTACATAACCTATCTGTTTTCTATCTGTCTGTCTGTCTGTCTGTCTGTCTGTCTGTCTATCAATCTTTCTACCTACCTATCTATTCATATATCTACTTTTTCCTGTCTATTTATATATATGTAGATGTAGATATGATATGGATATAGATATATAGGTATATAGATATTCTAATTATCTAATACTCTAATAATAGATTAACTAACCAGTAGTATTTATGATCCGTTCTATTTAGAAATGTGTATTGGCCCTTTCATAGAGTTATTTCATCTATTTTTTTTTCCTGGAACATTGTAAAAAATAGGTATCAGTGTCCTCAAAGTTAGAAAAATTGAGTTTCAAGAAAGTGAATAGCCAAAGGCATGCCACAATCAGCATATTAATAAAATTAGATGCTCATTATAAGCTTAGTTTCAAGTAAGATTATACTATGTATCCATTTTTTCATTTAGAGTTTCCACTGTTGCAATAAAAGGCCATGACCAAAAGCAATTTGGGGAGAAAGTGGTTTATATTCCTTACGTGTCTATTTAACAATTTATCATTAAGGAAAGTCAGGGAAGACCCTGGAAGCAGAACTGAAAGCGGAGGCCATGAGGAGCATTGCATACTGGCTTGTTCTTCATGGCTTGGTAAGCATGACTTCTTATAGAACACAGGACCATCCCATCATGATGGGTGCTATTTCCCATCATGAGGAGAGCCTTCTCATATCAAACATAAATCAAGAAAGTACAGCACAGGTTTCCCTCAGGCTAATCTGTTGGTGGCATTTTCTTTTTCTTTTTCTCTTTTTTGTTTTTTAACTTTTATTGCATATGATGAGAGACGTTACATGATTTCAATTTATCTGAATTTGTTAACATTTAAAAACATAATTTAAGTAAATAGAATTAAATCACATTCTTGTTTCCCTTTTGTACCCCAACTACTTCAAGAGACTCCCCTTCAATACCTACAATATCTTTTCTGTCATATTCCTTAAAATTTATAAAATATTATAACAATAATAATAAGTATTATAAAAGTTGTTTGATATAACACAACAATCAATTTAACAGTCTTATGTAGATGCTCATCTACAGCAATAGTGAAAATACATTTTTCTCAATATAAATTTTAAATAACTCCAAACATATTAACTGTATATTTCAAAATAATATATCATTACTAGTATTTTTTAAATGAACAAATGTATATAAAGTCTTTTTGTTTGTTTTGTAATTAGTAGAATTAAAAATCTTGGCTCTGACTGTGGTACAAGCCCAAAATAAGAACAATTTTTAGACATTGGATTTCATTGTTATAAGGCTGTACTTCAATGACCCTCACATTACCGAAGGCATTTGCTTAGTCTAGGTTTCTTCTTTAAAAATGATTGGCATAAAATTAGTCAGTACATGTGACCCCTTATTATCCTGATATATAGACACATCACTTTTCAGTTAGAACCTGTCCTTTTTCATTTGTTCCCAGTTTAACATGTGAATATTAGTATCAAAATATAAAACCCATAAATTAAAAAGTCCTACAGTCTTTTAAAAGTTTAGTCTCTTTAAAACATTTTTAAAGACTAGTCTCTTTAAAATTTTTCAATACTCAAAGCATCTTTAAAATACCCGGGCTATTGGTACAACCAAAATCTCTCTAAAATTCCATAATCTCTTAACTATGGGCTTCTGTAAAATCAAAAGATGTTACATACTTTCTTATTCCAAGTGGGAATTATCAAGGCACAGCCACAACATTTCTAATGAGTCTTTTTAGTCCTTTTCCTGCATTCCATTACTCTTATTTTCCCATGTGATTTCAATGTTATACTTATCGAATATTTTCTCTTTCTACCACTCAGCAAACACTCCTCTCACAAACATTCATAATATTTGGTTTCTTGACTTTTCAGACCTTTTACAATATCTGACACTGTCCTCTCCTCCCATATTCTCACATCCATGACTTTATCTCTTGATACTTCTCCTGTTTATTCTCTTAAATTTCCATCTTTCAATCTCTACTCTCAAAAAAGACAGACCAATGACAGAGTCTACTTTAAGATCTACTGTCATTGCTCTGGTGCCTTAGCTTATCACCTCTGACTATGTAGGTCAGGTTAGAAATCTTCCTCTGAATTGAAATGTCCTTATGCACAGACCTCCATTTCAAAAGCACTCAAATGATTCAGGATCAAAACCTTCCTTGTAGAATTCAATATCATTCTCACTGAGGAAACTTACCTGACTTAGGATAAGAAAGTATAATTGTCTTCTCTAATAACAAAACTATGACGAATCTTGCCAAGGATTTCTCTTTTATACCCTATGGCAGGAAAAGGCATTCCTTCAAACCAAAAGTAGTCTGACATGGTAAAGAACTCTTTGTGGGTTCTACTCCAGGCCTGGCCACCTCTGCAGCTTGTAGCAAATGATGAGAGGTAAAATTTATAGTGCAGGCAAAAAATGATTAACGTCTCATAGTTTATTGTGAAACTAACTACTGGTAAGAAGAACTTGATATCATAAATTAGAGCCAAAGGTTGTATTAAGCATTATGAACTCATTGACAGATCATGCTACACCATTTATGAGGCTGAATCCATGACACAAACCAAAAACTCAATTGCAAGTAGTATGGCATAAAGTGGAGTTTACTTTAAAGTAATTTTAAATATAATTTAACTTTTGAAATAGTTTCAAATGTGCAGTAAAATTACAAAGATTATGTAAAAAAATTTTAACATATGCAGTCCCTTTTACATAAAATTATTATTATCATTATTATATTAATTGTTTACAATTCAGCTATTGTCCTCCTTCTTGGGCCCCAGTTCTACAGTTCCTCATATCATTCCTCTTCCTTCCTGCCTCTGATAGGATATTCTACCTCCCCTTCCCTGGGGCCTCAGGTCTTTACAGGGTTAGGCACATCTTTTCCCACTGAAACCAGACCAGGCAGACCTCTGTTATACGTGTGCCAGGGGCATTGAACTACCTTTTTATGCTGCCTGGTTGGTAGCTCAGTGTTTGGCAGCCTCCAGGGATCTAGGTTAGTTGAGACTGCTCGTCTTCTTATGGGGGACCCTCTGCTTCTGCTTTTTCTTCGCATTTCCTAGTTCAGCGATAGGGGTCCCTGACATCAGTCCAATGGTTAGATATAAGTATCTGTGTCTGTCTCAGTCAGCTTTTTCAGTGGGCCTCTCAGAGAAAAGCCACACTAGGCTCGTGTCCTGTTTTGTCAGAGCTTGATAGTAGACTTCCCTGTGTCCATTTGTCCTCTCTGGACATATCTGTGTGTAGTTGAAGCATAGGCATTTTCTTTGCCCTGTGGCTACTTTGCCACAGTTGAACCAATTCCATATGGAGGTTATTGATGATCATAATCATCTTTTTAACAGAATGTGATTACTGTCAGAAGCAGACCTGTCTCATAGTCAAATGATCTTTTAGTAATAAAAGAATTTTAAATGCCATATTCTGTAGATCTCTGAGGTTTTTGAATACCAACTGTCTAAAGTATATCTGAATTGCCAAACATTGTTTATTCTTTGATACTTACTACCTGAGTAACCCCGAAAACATTTTATTGTAATTAACTAAACTAGTATCTAATCTGACCATGTATTCAACTATTGCCAGTTCTCTGGCCAGGCAGACACAGGTGTCAATCCAGCACATGTGGATTGGGCATCTGTAGCACAGTCCTCGGAGAGCATGTGGGGGACAGCTGAGGGGAGTCACAGGTTCACACTCCTTTGGAGTCACAGGTGACACTGGACACTGCAAAGGAGCTGAGAATGAACTGGTGGAACTGGAGCACCTCAGTCCACTCTGGGTCTGAAAGGAAAGAGGGGACAGTGAAAGGAAATGGCTGCTTGGTTGTTCAGGCAAGTGAGGCATGAGCAGGAGTTCTTGATCTGGTCTCATGGTTACATATGCTGGGGCTGGGTCATCATGACACATCTAGTTAAAAGGAGGCAATGCATGGTCCTAAGATGTTTTATGGTAGGAGGAAGAGAGAGGAAATAGGAAAGTAGAGGCTGGCCATGGATATTTGAAAAGAGAGAGAAAGTGAAGGAAGAGAGGAGAGAAGAGATGAGAAAGGAAGATGGTGAGGGAGAAGAGGAGAAGAGAGGGTGGGGCAAACATCCCCTTATATGGTGGTCTGGGTTACCTGTTTGTTCTCAGGTAACTGTGGGGAAGGCAAACCTGGCTATGGTCAGATAACTGTGGGGGTAGAATCCAGCCAGAATGTTGGGAGCTGTGACACTGTCAATGTGATAGCACCCACCTCTCCTGTGGGAGACTGTCAGGGCTTGTGACTGCCACAGGAGCCAGGGTCCCAGGAGGTGTATTTAAATACTTTCCATCCAATGGAGGTGCCACCTACCAGGTCTCCAGGGTTCCAGACCTCTTGCTCTACTAGGACCAGGTTACAGCACAGTCTACAGCCCCACAGATTTGTATTTCTTAAAGATCCCTAATAGTTCACAACTTGTGCTTTATATCATCTCTCTCAGTTTGTCATAGGTTTCTTCTGTAGTAAGAACTAGAATTTTATATTGCATCTTTAAGACTAAGTGCAAACCTCAAATGAACAATAAAAACATAAATACATTATGTGTATCAAAAATGACCTTATTTTGGTTTCAATATACAAAATTCTGATCTGATGTAAGATTATGGCTATAAAATGTTTAATTTTGCTTTAAGATTAGATTCCAACCCTCTTAATATAATGCCCTACGATAATTCTTTATCCTCTTTTTTCAATTTTAATTAGTTTATTTATTTACATTCCCATTGTTGACTCCACTTTCGGCCCACCTCCCACAGTTCCTCATCTCATTCCTCCTCCTCCCCTTGCCCACGAGAGGGTGCTCCATCCCCAGTAGAACTCCCCCGTCACAAAAGTCTCAAATCTCTTAAGGATGAGGTGTTCATTTCTTTTTAAAAAGTAATTGATGTTTTTGAAAAACTCACAGTGCCTTAGCTGCATTAGATGTAGATGACTCTCACTTTCGTTCACTCCTTCCAACTCCTACCTTTCCTTTTCATGTTTCCTATCGCTTAATATTCATTGATAGTCCTTTATGAACACACACATATACTACATATAAATATTAGATAAATATTATATATTATATATAAAGCCTATTATGTCCATTAATTCTGTTTTTTTATGAATACATACTGAGTTGAACACTTGGAATAGGACAGTCAATATGGGATTATACTTCCTTTGGCAACTGATTATTCCTCTTTCAGTATCCACTGACATGCTCTGTTTTCTTCATTGAGTAGTAAGACCAAGTATAATTTCCCCTTATCTCATTTGTGGCCCAACCAGTACCATTATGCTGGATTGTTTGAGTAACTATACCATTGAAGTTTCACTGGTATATTTTTCCTACCATGATTCAGGTATGTAATCTATCAACAGGGATTCTGGGATTCTAAGGACCTTCTGCTTCCACTTCTGTGATTTTTTTTCTGAGCCTTATGTTGACCATATTAATTTCAGATGTATATGTTGGGGTTGAGTGTCTTCTAGTTAATTATTCTACGCATTTTCTTTTCTAGAACTTTGAGAAAGTCTTCATATATTGCAAAAATAATCTTTGATGAAGTTTTGAGAATTATATTTACTTGTGCACATAAACAATGTATTTTGAAAACAGCTACAAATTATGCTAGTTTAGGATACTGTCAGTTATGCATTCTCCTCTTTAAGTCCTCTTCCATACAAATTGTACAGTACCAAGCATGGCATCCTTCTTGTTGAGAGGGTCTTATGTCCAATTAGAGAGCATTTGATTCCTTGAAGATAAAAGCCCCCCTATTGCACCATTGTGGATGTATTTCAAGTACCTGCACAGGCACTTCTAAGAACATAACATAATGGTGAGAACGCCCTTGGGGACCAGGGAGAGAGAGGAAAATTCATTTTCTATTAGGAAGCCATGAAGCTGATGAGGTGGGCTATTTAATTACTCACAGAGAATTTTGAAATATGGGGAAGAAATGAGGATGACCACCTGTGTAGCTGGTCATCAGACAAACCACTCTTTACAAAGGTTTCATTATGTACAAACTTAATTGTGCCATGGTTGTAATCTTATTTGTTTGTTTGTTTGTTTGTTTTTGTATTTTCAAGACAGGGTTTCTCTGTGTAGTCCTGGCTGGCCTGGAACTCACTCTGTAGACCAGGCTGGCCTCGAACTCAGAAATCCACCTGCCTCTGCCTCCCAAGTGCTGGGACTAAAGGCGTGCGCCAACACCGCCCAGCGATCTTATTTGTTTTTAAATATGGAATGCTTTACTGAATTTATTTGACATAGTTGCTCAGGGGCCATGCTATTTTTCTTGGATTTGTTCCAATTTTAATATATGCGATTCTGAATCAAGCTACCACTCCTGCCTCCTCATCTCTTTCTTTCTCTCTCTGCATGTCTTAATCTGTATCCCTATCTCTGTCTCTCTCTTTCTGTCTCTGTCTCTGTCTCTGTCTCTGTCTCTCTATCTCTCTCTCTCTCTCTGTGTGTGTGTGTGTGTGTGTGTGTGTAAGACAGAATATATCTATGTAGCCCTGGCTGTATTCCAACTTGTTACATTGATCAGACCAGCTTCTAACTCATAGATCCATATGCCTCTGCCTATTCAGTGTTTAAATTGAAGACACATGTTGCACCCTATCACCATCCTCCTTTATAAAAAGAAAAGATCAGTCAGCTGCTGAGTATCTACACCCAAACACTGGAAAGATTCAATTCAATACTCCTCAAAATTCCAACACAATTCTTCACAGACATGGAAAGAGCAATTCTCAATTTCATATGGAAAAACAAAATTCCCAGGATAGTGAAATCAATCCTTAACAATAAAAGAACATCTGCGGAAATCACCATCTCTGACCTTAAGCTCCACTACAGAGCAATAGTGATAAAAACTGGATGGTATCAGTACAGAGACAGAAAGGTTGAGCAATGGAATAGAATTGAAGACCAAGAAATAAAACAACACACTTACAGACACTTGAACTTTGAAAGATTAACCAAATATATGCAATGGAACAAAGAAAGCATCTTCAATAAATGATTCTGACCTAACTTGTAATCTTTATGTAGAAAAATGAAAATACATACATATTTGTCACCTTGTAAAAACCTCAAGACCAAGTGGATCAAGGACCTAAACATAAAACAAAATACAGTGAATCTAATAGAAGAAAAAGTGTGAAAGAGCCTTGCACTTACTGTCGAGGGGATTTCCTAAACAGAGCTCTAATGTCAAAGAATTGATAAATGGGACCTCATGAAACTAGAAAGATTCTGTAAGGCAAAGGACATAGTCAAAAGGACAAACCAAAAATCTACAAATTGAGAAAATATCTTCACTAAAGGCACATCTGATAGAGGGCTAATATCCAAAATATATAAAGAATCCAAGAAGCTAATGAACAAAAAACAAACAAACAAACAAATCAATCAAAAACATGGGGTATAGGATTAAACAGAGAATTCACAATAGTGGAATCTCAAATGGATGAGAAGCACTAAAAGAAATGTTCAAAGTACCTAGTTATCAGGGAAATGCAAATCAAATTGACCCTGATATGCCACATTTCACCAATCAGAATGGCTAAGATAAAAACTCAGGTGACAAGACATGTAGGCAAGGATATGGAGAAAGAACACTCCTTCATTGATGGTGGGATGGTAAACTGATTCATGCACTCTAGAAATCAATCTGGAGGTTTCTCAGAAAAATGGAAAGTATTCTACTTGAGGACCCAGCTATACCACTCTTGAGCATATACCCAGGAGATGCTCCAACATGTAATAAGGACACATGCTCTACTATGTTCATAGCAGCCATAAGTATAATAGCCAGAATCTTGAAACAACCCAGATGTCCCAAAACAGATGAATGGATACAGAGTATACAGTTCATTTACACAATGGAATACTATTCAGCAATTAAGAAAGAGGACATCATTTTGTTCCCCCTTCTAAGTAGGACTAAAGAATCCACACTTTGTTCTTCCTTCTTCTTGGGTTTAATACTGTCTGTAAGTTGGATCACAGGTATTCCAAGCTTGTTTTACTAATATCCATTTATCAGTGAGTACTTACTATGTGTGTTCTCTTCTGACTCTGTTACCTCACTCAGGATGAAATTTCTAGTTTCATCCATTTGACTGCGAATTTCATGAAGTCATTGTTTTTAATATTTGAGTAGTACTCCGTTTTACAAATGTACTTCATTTTCTGTATCCATTCTTCTGTTGAAGGACATCTGGGTTATTTTCAGCTTTTGACTATTATAAATAAGGCTGGTATGAACATAGTGGTTTATGTGTCCTTGTTATATGTTGGAGCATTTTATGGATAAGTGACCAGAAGTACATACCTCAAATAGTACTATGTCCAATTTTCTAAGGAACCATCAGATTGATTCCCACGGTGGTTGTACAAGCTTATAATCCCAACAGCAATGGAGAAGTGTTCTTCTTTCTCCACATCCTCTCTAGCTTCTGCTGACTCCTGAGTTTAAAAGGGAACAAAATAATTGCAAGATGTAGAGGGTGGGAGAGACATAGGAGGAAGAGAGGAGAAGGAGAGGAAAATGGGGCAGGATCAGGTGTAGGAGGAAAAGGGGGAGATGTACAGATGGTCAGGAAACTAAGCAGAAGTGTGTTTCAATGGGGGATAAGAAATGGGGATAGTCAACAGAAAGTACAAGATGCCAAGAAAACAACAGGCTATCAGGACCCAAGGAGATTGACATTAGTTGAAATAACCAACAAAGAGGAGAGACAACATGTAGAGACCATATCCAGAAGTTAGGCACTGCCCCCATTTGAGGGATGGGGCCACACACCCTTCTCAAAATTTTAACTCAGAATTGTTCCTGTCTAAAGAAAAAAACAGGGACAAAGAGTGGAGCAGAGACTGAAAGAAAGGCCATCCAGAAAATGCCCCACCTAGCGATACATCCCATATGCAGCCAACAAATCCAGTCTCTATTACTGATGCCAAGAAATGGTTGCTGGCAGGAGCCTGATATGAGTGCCTCCTGAGAGGCTTTGCCAGAGTCTGACAAATACAGATGTGGATGCTTGCAGCCAACAATCAGATTGAAAATGGGACCCCAATAGAAGGACTGATGAAGCTGATGTGGTTTGCAACTCCACAGGAAGAACAATATCAATCAACCAGACTCCACAGAGCCCCCAAGGGCAAAACCACCAACCAAAGAATACACATAGAGGGATCCTTGGCTTCAGCTGTATATGTAGCAGAGGATGGCCTCATCTGCCAACACTGGGAGGGGAGGCCCTTGATTCTGCAAATGCTTGATGCACCAACATAGTGGAATGCTTGGGCAGTAAGGTAGGAGTGGGTGGGTAGGGGAGCACCCCCATAGAAGCAGTGGAAAGGGGGGTAGGATAGGGGATTTGCAGAGGGGAAACCAGGAAGGGAAAATAACATTTGAAATATAAATAAATAACATAATCAATAAAAATTAAAATAAATAAAGAATAAGTCATAGAATTAAAAAATGAAGACATCATGAGTTTTGCCAGCAAATGGATGGAACTAGAAAATATAATCCTGAGTGAGGAAACAGAGACCCAAAAGGACACCCACGGTATGCATTCATTCATAAGCGATTATTGGTCAAAAACTGCAGAATACCCAGGGCCCAATCCAAAGAACTCAAGAAGGTTAATAAGCAGAAGGACCCAAGTGATGATACCTCAATCCCACTTGGGAGGAAGAAGAATGCAATCATAGGGGGCAGAGGGAGGGAGGACTTAGGTGGTAGAGGGGAGAGAGAAGGGAAGGTAGGAACATTATCAGGTATTGAGAGCATGAAAAAGAGTGAAGCCATTAAGGCCAGCAGAAAGACTGGAAATAGGCAACCAGTGAAAATAGGAGATGGTGGTACCCTCTAGAATGTACAGGAGTCTGAGAGGTGAGAGATTCTCAGCACTCAAAGGGAGGAATCTGGGATGAACTGCCCTACAGTGAGGAGAGGGAACTTGTGGAACCCATCTACAGTGGAGGAACAAGACATCAAATGGCGGGTTAGGGTTTCCATCCCACAGTCAATAGGTCTGAACCAGGATTGTTCCTATTTGAAGAAACTGCAGGGACAAAAATGAAGGAGAGCATGAGAGATAGGAGTGTGGTCCCTCTCCTCTGTTCCCATAAGCGAAAGAATGCTGCTCAGCCTAAAGGGAAAGAATGCCCTGGCAGTCCCAGAACTGAGGCTGCCCACCTGTGGAGTGAAACACTGACTGCTGAGATCAAAGACTGACAATCAGCTCAGTTCTGCCAAAACTCAGACTTAAAATTCCTGCTGTAAACAGACTGCCAGTTTCCCTTTGTCTGGTCTCATGTTTATGTTAAAAGTCTGATTGTTGTGGTTTCATTTTTGCCTTTTACTATATAAACACTCTGCACCCTAAGTAAAACACACCTTGATACGTCTTACTTGGTGTCGTGTCTCTCTTTGCCCCCCACCCGCTTATTGTTCACAGGTCCTGTTCGTCTCCAGTCCAGGACAATCCACTATCCTGTAGGGTCCTCTGGCAGAACACTACACAGGAGGTCTAGTGCTAAGCCCAAACTGAGATACACCTAAAGGGGAGACCCAGGGCCCTGAGACTATTACTGATATTGTGATGTGCTTGAAGACAGGAGCCTAACATGTCTGCCCCTCTACAGGCCCTACAAGCAACTGAAGGAGTCAGATGCAAATATTAGCACTCAACCAATGGACAGAAGCTGGGGATCCCTGTAGGTAAATCAGGGAAAAGCTAGAAGAAGCTGAAGAGGAGAGCAGCCCAACGGAAGACCAGCAGTCTCAATTGACCACGATCCAGAAGATCTCTCAGACACTAAGCCACCAACCAGGCAGCATACACCAGCTGATATGAGGCCCCCAGCACATACAGAGCAGAGGACTTTCTGGTCTGACCTCAGTGAGAGAAGTAACACTTACCCTTAAGGGACTTAAGACTGTACAAATTGAAGTGGTCTGGTGAGGTGGGAGTTGGGGTTGGGGATTGGGGAGTTGGGACATCCTCTAGGAGACAGGAGAGGGGGGAGGAGGTAAGGAATTGGGAGTGGTCAGGGGACAGACCAGGAGGGGGGATGAAGAATAAAGTGTAAAAAAGGATTAAAGAATAAAAAATAGTAATTGAGTCAGAAGGATGTGTCAAAACACGAGACGACCTACGTAGTCAACTCACGTGGGCCCTTGGGGACTCACAGAAACTTAACCACCAACCAAAGAGCATGCAATGGCTCCCCTACAGATTTGGAGCAGATCTGTAGCTTATTCTTTATGTAAATACCCTAGCAAATGGAGCAGGTGCTGTCTCAGACTCTGTTGCCTACTATTGGATCCCCTACATAGGTTGGCCTCTGTAGGAGAGGACGTTCCAATCCTACTGTAATTACATGTCCTAGGGTAGGGTCTTACCTAAGGTGGGCATCACTTTCTCTGAGAAGCAGAGGAAGTAATGAGGGTGGGCTTTATAATGACTGGACTAGGAGAAGAAGAGGGAGAGGAGGCTACAATAGTGATGTATAGTGAATAAAAACTAAACTATTGAAAGTAAAACAAAACAAAACCCTGGACTTCTGCGGGGATATGGGGGCTTTGACTTCCAATCAGATTGCTTGAAATGGCAAGCCCTGGATAGGTATACCTGGATGACCTCTGGCAAGTCATGAATAAACTGAGTCTACTAAGCCTGCCATGCCAAAACCTCCCAAGGTGTGTCTGTCAGAACACATCTTGTCAGAATATTCTTATTCTCTCTCTTCTATTTCCTTTGTCCCTAGTTAGAGAATTTAAGCATACAACATTGTACTCCATCTTAAAAAATAATGGATAAAAATTTCATCTCCCCTTTCAATGACTCTCTTTACACTAGATTCGATGATTATAAGATTTCAGAGTTCATGTTCAAAATATGTTCTTTCTCTGTATCTCAAAACACATTTTCATAATTGCACAAAACGCATTGTCTCAAAGTACTGATAAGAACCCATATTAATTTTACTGTCTAGTTTACATTCATGAATACTTTTCAATGATGGGTCAAGTTTGCTGCACTTAATTTCTATTTAAAGATTTTTTGGACTTTCTCTGTGGACCAAGCCTCACATGTGGAGGGACCTGTAAGCATCATAGTTGACAAGGAAATCATCCAAGTTAGTTATAAATGAAACTCAGTTTAGCATGACTTAGCTGGTGCTGGGTCAAAATCTTCTGGATTCTGACTAAGTGGTTTTGTTTCTTACACATGTAACTGCAGTAAAGCTTTGGCAAAAAGTTTTCACCTGATAATCATCATAACAAAGCTTTAGGTATGGCTCAATTAAAACTCCTTTCCAAAGTACATTTCCTTAGCCAAGCACCTGTGACTTTTCCCACAAGAATTGGATTTTATTGCTTGATAAATAGTGTTGAAGACAAGAGGCTAAGGGAGGAAGGATTTGTAACAGGCCTAAGGGTATGCTCTATTGACTGAGAATGCTCAAGGTTTCAGGGGATTCATCTGAAGGCTTTATAAAATCACTGAGTCGTTAGACAATATCTACTCCAGCCTTCTGGGTAATCAAGTGTCTATTTCTTATACTGGAGAAAAAAATTCTGCATGTTTAACAATTCTGGATTCTCCAGTGCTTATTTGTGATCACATGGGCCTCACATACACCTATAATAAATAACTTTCAATACAATAACAGGAGAATGAAAAAACTATACAGTCAGTTGCCAACATCATTTGATTAGCTAGACAACTTAATAAAACATCAAAATATGAGTAGATTACTCATTTTAATTTTGTGCACATTAGAGTCTGTGCACATGTGTTATGTCTGTATGCATATACCAATACTAGTGTGTGGAGGTCAGAGTACAACTTGTAGTCTCAGGTACCTTCTAACATTAAGTTGGCTCCAGGAATCTAATTCAATTTCCCAGGCTTAATAACAAGCCCCTTAACCCTCTAAGAGTTTCCCACTGCCTTTTATGAAGGGTGGTACTGAATCTTAGGTAGTTAAGTCAGATCTTAACCATGCTACATATTTGAAGGTAACCTTCAATGTCTACTATGCTTCTTTCCATTACAAGTACTGGGGTTAGTTTTACAAATGGTTTACAACTTGCATTTACAAATTATTCAGTGTAAAATCTCACTGAAGCAGTAGCTGTGCTACTATTGGAACAGTGGGAATATGTACTAGGTCTTCCTTTAGGGTGTCAGTCTATACATCCAGCAGACTCTCCCAACCTGTGGTCTTACTCAGCTTGAAACCCTACCCTATGAATGCCTGGCTAGAAGAAAGAACATTAGTATAGCCTAGAATAACGATCATCATTGCAGCCACACCCAACAACTGAGAAAAAGATGCAGAGACAAACATTAGGCAAAGCTTGAGGAATCTTGTGGAAGAGAAGATGAAGGATTATAAGAATCACAGGGGTCAAGGATACTAGAAGAGAACATAGAGAAGCACCTAACATGTGTTTACAGGGCTCACAGTGATTGAACCAGCAACCAAAGTGGATGCATGAGGCTGACATAAGTCATCTACCCATATGCTATATTTGTATAGCTTTATGTTTCATGTGGGAATACAAAGAGCAGGAAAAGAGGCTGTCTCTTACCCTGTTACTTGCCTTTGACCCTTTTCTCTTAACCTGGATGTCTTGGAAGGCTCAAAAGGAGAAGGACCTAGTCTTACTGAAACCTGATGGGCCAAAGCTGCTTGTTGTCCAAAGCATGACAGGCCATTCTTTTTCTGAAGAGAAAGAGAGGAGTGGATTGTGGAGGTAGAGAGGGAAGGACTCAGAAAAGAGGAGGGAAGGGTAATTGTGATGAGAATGTAGTATTAATTAATTAAACATAAAATTTATATAAAAGATAAAAGTATTGAATTAATGTAACTGAGCTTCTAAATGCTTATGTGTGGTGCCTGACACTACTTGCTTTAATTATACTGAGATACTATTTATATTTATTTTTCAATGGTGGGTTGTGGGGCAGTGGGCTGTAAAGTCAGCCTGGGCACAGTTGAGTAATAGGCCTAGAACCCCTGAGCTCCCAGTGGACAATTTCTGTTCACAAGGGTAGGTAGGTATTTGGCTGTAACTCCTGGGAGCTTGGCTCAGGTTTCAGTCCCAACTCCCCACAAGGGCCCCAGCAGGAGAGATGTGTGATATTAGTCAAGCCCTCTTGCATGCAAACAAAGATTCTCTGCCCAAACCAATGAGATAACTGCTGTCAAAATCTGACTGCCCAAATGTGTGTGTATATATATGTATATATATACATATATATATACACATCCTATCCAGGGAAGTAAAAGGCATGAAAAATCTATCCCATTGTCTGAGACTTTTGTTCTAAGAGCTGTAACACTCTGGAAGAGTTCTGCTCTCCCAAAATGTGGCCGGAAGCTGCTCTGCACTCCTCACAGTCTAGTTAGCCTCTCCTTGGCTCACCCCAACCAGACTCAGTGAAGGGCAGTGTGGAGAAACAGAATGGCCTGGAAGACACTGCAAAGACAACTCTGCCCATGCTTGTTCCTTGCTTCCCCTCGATAGGGCTCTTGTACCAAGTCAGGCCAGAGAACTCCTTGGAAAGCCTCCAGCATGTAGGCCCACAGCTGATGTGGGACTTGACCAAGGACCAGTGAACTCCTGCCCTGCTCTAGCATAGAACCTTGCTGCCTATTTTCCCACACCCTTTTTCCCTTCTTCCCAGCCCCTCAGTGACATCCAGTCGTGCCTATGCTGCCAGAGGCTGGAAGCCCATGTCCCAGGCTTCCTGTCTGGCCAAGTGATGCCCTGCAGCTGTTTCATTATCTCTGACTCCCTTCAACTAGGACCCAGTTGCCACCTCACCCCCCATCCCCCACCCCACACCTTACACTTGGGCTGCCATGAGTCTAGGAGCTCTGGCCAAACTGTAAAGTCATTCTATCCTCCCACTTGTTCGTTAGCTACCCCAGTGCCCAGTACCCAGCATGCCAGCTCCCCTGTGGTGGCATATGCTGACCAGTGCAACCTTGTAGCAGGGCAGGGCCCTGGCCCCACATCCACGGCAACTGTGAGTGCTGTAGCAGAGAAAGGAAGGGTGGGGCAGCCCATGGTGGTGGCCCAGGGTGAGCACCATGAGAGAAAAAAATACTCTGCGCCTGACAGGCACAGCCCTGCATCCTTGGGGAGTGCCATAGCAGGCAGAGAGAGCATGCTGTGCAGTGATTGTGTAGAAATTGAGACAAACGGGGATGCTTCATAAAATTACCAGAAAGCAAGGAAGTCCCCTTATCCTTTAGGCAAAGGGGGTTTAGGAGAGTTTACAGAGCAAACACCCATCCCCAAGGAATGCACCCTTTCCAAGGGACATCCCTTGGAGAGAGGATCTCCCCCACCCCTCCTGTGAGTCACAGGTGTCTTATCCTAACCGGGAGGAAAAGCCAATAGAAACTAAAGAACAATGAACAAGATAAAGTGTAACCAGCCTGTGTTGTAAAATTGTAACCAGCCTACAATATAAACTCTGTATAAAAGCAGAGTGCTTTGTTTCCTCTGGGTCTCTCTGGTCTCCATTACAGAGTTGACCCTGGTATACCAGTTTCAAATAATAAATTAACCTCATGCTTTTGCAGTGCTCTCCTTCTTGGTTCTTTGCAAGGGGGGTAACCCATGCCAGTTATTACATCTTAGTGCATGGACCAGGAAATTATCGCCACCCAGGAAATTCTCGCATAATTCTTGCCATAAATGGGTCGAGAACAAAAGACAGAGAGACGCTAAGTAAATGTATCAAACCGTGCTTTACTTGGGGTGAAATGGATTTATATATCCAGGCAGCAAAGTGAAACCACAATATCCAAACACAGCACATGTATAACAAATACGCCAGCAGACGCAGAGACATCAGTTCTCAGTGGCATCACAACCCAGGTAGTCTGTTTATGCAGGCAGTCTGTTTACAGTGAGCAAGGACTTCAAACAGGAGTCTTAGCAGAAGTTAGCTGTAGGTCTTCAGGTTTCAGGAGGAGCTGCAGTGTTTGTGGGCTATTGTCTTGCACCACAGGTGGCTGGCTTCAGCCCGGGGCTGTGAGTCCACTTTTGCTTAGAGTTCTGCAGCAACATTTGGGCAGCATTGGGGGGCGGGGGGAGACAACACATCACCCTTGTGTTTTTAAACAAAAAGCAGGTTAAAGGTCATATAACTCGGCACAAATCTGCATGGGAAACATAACAGTGCTTCAGCTGGAAGGATCTGTTTTTCTCTCTGATTCCATCATCCCAGACTCATTTGACACAGCAAACTAGGCTTAAATTGTGTCTTTAGTAATGACACAGCCACTTGGCACGTGCCTCTGTCTGGGTTGAATTCACCACCAGAGAGACAGACTCCTGTCTGCACTATCCATCCATAAAAAATGGCAAGATATGCCTTTAATACCTGCAGAGTCCGGGAACTGCCACCGTATCTCTGAAAGCAGTTTTAAAAGTCCTGGCAAGGTTGCTTGCCCTGAAGCTGAAGCTGGAGCAGGCCTCTTGAGTTGCAAATTTTCTGCTTGGGCTCTAGAGTCAGTTGCCTAGGGAACAGGTCTCAATACAATGCAAATTAGTCTTTTGCTGACTCCAGGACTTGTGTTAACCTTTGAAATGCTGGAATCTCGGTGGTGCGCCAACAACTTCAGGATGCCAGCTCTTAGAATGTAAATATTGCAGCGATAGCCAAAACTTCCATGCTCCGGGTGAACCACTGTTTATTTTGCTTCAGAAGTAAGCAAATTTCTGGATAAAATGGGAATAAACCCCTTCAAAGTTGGCAGGAAAAAAGCCTGTCAGCTTAGAACAAAGGAAAAAAAAAAGGGAAAAGGTTTCCTGCAGAAGTTTGAGCACACCTGCTAAGAAGGCTTTGACTCTGAGTCAACTTGGTGGACTAATCTTTCTGGGAGCCAGCATGTCCTGTCCTCTTTTTGGGAATATATACACACTGACCCTATACCCTAAACCAAAACATGGTCTGGTCCATACTAGGCATTGGTGAGAGGATCTTTCCAGCGTACCATGGCATATGAACTTACAGAGTTAGGATGCCAAGGCTGATCTGCCATGGACTGGCCTTTCATGTCAATCTGCAGAAAATTCAAAATGAAAAGTACAAAGGCAAGATGTGCCTTTGGAGACCTCTGGGGGAAAAGGTTCCCTCCTCTGGTCTTGAAAAGCCAGCTTTTAATTGTGTGATGAGCTTGCTTGACAATACCCTGTCCCATAGGGTTATAAGGGATGCCAGTTTTATGAAAAATCCCAAAATCTTTGCAAAAAGAAATAAAATTTTCGCCAGTGTAAGATGGCCCATAGTCGGTTTTGATTGTTTTGGGCATACCCATAACACTGAATCTTGTAAATAACATTTCTAGAGGCTTCTTCTGTTTGTAGGGAAGCAAACATAAATCTTGAACAAGTATCAATGTAGACATGTATATATTTAAGCTTTCCAAATTCTGCAAAATGGGTTACATCCATTTGCCAGATACTATGAGGCGTAAGTCTCCTTGGGTTCACCCCCAAATGTGGTACTGGAGTTAAAATAACGCACTTAGGGCATTGTTTAACAATCATTCTTGTTTGCTCTCTGGAAATTTTATGTTTGAGCCTCAGAGTTTGGCTAGACAGGTGGAAGTTATCATGATCCCGTTTAGCTATGGCCACAGGATCTGAAACTAAAATCTCTCTTACCAGAGCCCTGTCAATGAGATCATTACCTCTGGCTAATGTCCCAGGCAGGCCAGAAAGAGCCTGAATATGACCAATATAAAGTTGATTTTTTTTGTGCAAGAATGATACTTTGTAATTGAGAAAATAGGACTCCTGCTGGGGTGTCCAACTTAAACATGCCTCAAGTTTCTAGCAGCAGTACAGAATGAAAAATGTAAAAGCTGTCCGTGTATAGATTAAATGCATCAGACACAGATTCAAAGACTTTTAAAACTGTGGTTAGTTCAGCCAATTGAGCTGAGAGACCAGGAGTTCTTATAACCACCTGTCAACTATTCATGAGATATCCAGCTCGCTCTTTAGATGTGCCATCAGTAAATACCATAAGGGCATTGTCTATTGGCTTCCAAGCCATTCCCTTTGGAAAAATCACTTCATGCACATTTAAAATTTTATTAATTTGTCCTGGGGATAATGATTGTCTATAGTTCCCTGAAATCCAATTTGAGCAAGCAACCATTCTGTGCTATGCTGCTTTAGCCAGGAGTCTTGCTCCAAAGTAAAAGTCTGAATGATAACATCTGGCTCCTTGCCAAAATAAGTCAGTGCTTGTTTCCTACCAAGCACAATAATTTGTGCAACAGCCTCATAATATGGCAAGATATTATGTTTAGGAGACACCCAAGAATGGATCCACATAATAGGTGCCTTTTGCCATAACAATGCTGTAGGGGCATGACTAGTATTAAAAATTAATAAATGCAATGGTAAAGAATAATCTATGTAAGTAATAAATTGATTCTCAATAGCCTTTTCTACCTTCTGTAAAGCAGATATTCCTTCTTTAGTTAAAGATCTAGGAGAATTTGGGTCAAAATTACCTCTGAGAATATCAAATAAGGGCTTCAAGTCTCCTGTAGCAAGTTTTTTTTTTTAATTAGATATTTTCTTTATTTACATGTAAATTTCTCCATTTTCAGCTTCCCCTCCAAAAAACAAAGAAACAAACAAAAACAACAAGAGCAAACCCCTGTTGCCTCCTCCCTCCACATGCCTGCCATCCCACCCTCTCCCACTTATTGGCCCTAAGTTTTAGGTAGGGACAAAGCCAATTGATATCACCTAATAATTTTTGAAAATCATTTAAGGTTTTTAATTTGTCTCTATGTATAACTATTTTTTGAGGAGTAAAAGCTTGATCCATAAGTGTAAAACCTAAATAATTATATGGATCTTGAGTCTGCACTGTTTCTGGGGCTATCTGTAGCCCCCTCTCATTAAAGAAAACTTGTAAATCTTTGTAACATAAAAGTATATCTTGGGGAAATTTCCCTGCTATCCAAACATCATCTGTGTAATGGGCAATGTATATCATTGGCCATTTCTTTGTTATGGTGTTAATTACCTGAACCACAAATTTCTGACATAACATAGGACTGTTTGCCATCCCCTGAGGAAGAACGGTCCATTCATACCTTTTCATAGGTTCCTTAAAATTTACAGATGGAACACTGAAAGCAAGCCTCTCCCAATCCTCAGGGTGTAAAGGAATTGTAAAGAAACAGTCCTTTAAATCCATAACTATTTTGTAAAATCCTTTTGGAATTGCCACCGGAGATGGCACTCTAGTCTGTAGTGCTCCCATTATCACCATAGTTTCATTAACCTTTCTTAAATCTTGCAACAGTCTCCATTTTCCTGATTTTTTCTTGATCACAAAAATTGGCATGTTCCATTGGGAATTTGATTCTCTGCTTCTAATTGCTCCTGCACTAGCAATGAAACTGCTTCTATTTTCTCTTGAGATAAAGACCACTGATCAAGCCACATAGGAGTATTATTTAACCACTTGATTTTATCTGCATGGGGTAAAGGTAAGACAGTGGCCATTATAGAAAATGTTTTAAACCTTTATTATTAGCACGAGGCTTATGGCCTCTATATGTTCTAATGCCCCGTTTGGACTTCTACCTATTAGCTAGCTCATTAGGACTACATAATACCAGCCTCATCTGTGATAACAGATCTTTCCCCCATAGAGTGACAGGGAGGTTGGGAATAACATATGATTGAATCTGTCCTGAGTTGCCTTCTTCATCCCTCCAGGTTAGAAGCTTAGAGCTTTGTTTTGGGTTGTTGGCATACCTGATCCCTTGGAGGTGAGTAATGGACTCAGTCAAAGGCCAAGTTAGGGGCCAGCTCTGACCCCTGATGATGGTCACATCCACCCCTGTGTCAATTAATCCTTCAAAACATTTTCCCTCAATAGTTAGTTTAAGATTAGGCCTTTTATTCATAATAGATTGTATCCAATATACTTCAGGAGCACCAGAACAACTCTGTCCTGCCTCATTAGTAATAGCCTTAGGAGACATGGGATACATAGGAACTAAGATAAGCTGAGCAATTTTTTCATAAGTGGGTACTATAATAATACCACGTGGTGAAGAAGCCATAATCTTTATTTTTCCTTAATAATTGCGATCAATAACACCTGGGTAAATTTGTAAACCATCTACAGTAACAATACCTTTGAAAATCAGAAAACCCCAAGTCTCTGGAGGCAGTGGCCCATAAACTCCAGTAGACAGAATCTTACTTCCCATTTCTGGGGATAATACTGTGTGCCAGGTGGAGGATAACTCCACTCCTGTACATCCTAGCATTGCTCTGAGAAGCTCAGGCATAGATCTTCTTGACTTGGCAGTCTCTGAGCCCCACCCACGCACTGCCTTTTGGTTCAAGAACAGGGCCTGGGGCTGGCCCCTGGACTCATTTTTTGAACAAGTATAGCCTTGAGAACCTTTCTTAAATTTTCCCTCTCTGGCCCAATGTTTTCCTTTCTTACACCGATCACACAGTCTCTGTCCAGTGCCTGCTTGCTACCTCTCTGTATTTCCTGACCTTTTTGGACGTTCGCTTTTAAAATGGTTAATGCTGCCACAATTATAGCATTTCTTGCTATCCTGCCATTGTGCCAAAATTTCTGGAACAGTTGTACCTTGTAACGCGGCCGCAATGGCTAAGCTTTGAATAAAGGTAGGCCGTATGCCTGCACAGAGGCGAATATAACCAGAAATATCCATCTGACCCTTGTGCTGTAGGAGAACTGCTCTGCATATTGCATTAGCATTCTCAAAAGCTAACTGCATGATAAGCAGACCCTCTGAATAGGAACTTCCAAGTGTCCTTCTGGCCATCTACTGCAGCCTAGCCACGAAATTCTGAAAGGGTTCCTCTGGACCCTGCCATATGCCCATCAGGTTCACACTGCCTTCACCTTTAGTGGGCAGCCGCATCCAAGCCCTGCGGGCTGCAATAGCAACTTGGGAAAATGCCCCTGCAGGGTAGTCTATCTGCCTATTAGCTCCTTCAAACTGACCTTCTCCCACAAGCATTTATAGAGTCCAGTCAGGATTATCTGCCTGAGCATTTTGCATGGCAATTTTCTTACTATGTTCATGCCATTCAGAATTCCAGATTAAATAATCCCTAGATGACAGAACTGCTCTGCACAATGTTTTCCAGTCCTGAGGTGTTAAATTATAATCTATAACATTATCAATTAACACTTGGGTAAAAGGCATGCTAGTCCCATATTGATCAACATCTTCTTTTAAATCCTTAATAATTTTGGCATCAAAAGCTTGGTAATATCTATGTATATCATCATTCTGACCTCTGTGTTCCACAACCAGACAAGGAAGCAACCCTGAAATGTCTTGCCCATACTCCCGAGCCCTGCGGAACATCCCCTCTAGGGGCAAATGTTCCGCCCTCAGATAGCTGTCTTTCTTTCTGCCTGCCTGCATTTTGAAACCCCTAGGTTCATCATTCAATTCTCGTATCTTGATCTCGAGTTCTGCTCTACTCAGACAAGACCAAATTTGAGATCTCTCCCTTGTCTGGGAGGGTGCAGACTTTGCATAAAAATGCTGTCTCTTCAGATGAGATGCAGTGAGTTTGCCTTTTGCAGAAGTTTGGGTCCCTTCGGCTACCGTACTGCTCGAGTCAGAGGAACTTTGGACCTCTTTGGCTACTGTACTGCTCGAGTCAAAGGAACTTTGGACCTTTTCACTGTCCTTAGCAGATTCTTCTGAGAGCCTGTCAATTCTGAACTCATAAGGCTTATTTCGCTGTCTGAATAATCCTTCTTCCGCTTATTTTTCTCATTTTCATTCATAATGTCCATAACCATCCCCCAAAGACAGAGAGGAAATCCATCTACCTTATTATATACAAGACCATTTCCTATCTTCTCCCAAGATTTTTTTATTTATCTTGGTTAAACCCTCTAACCAAGGGCAGTGAACTTTGATTTTTTCTGATAATTCAGCTAATGCATCCTTTTTTCACCCTAACTCCCTTTGTTCTGAGTAGCTTATCCGCATTCTGGGTAGCCACCTTTGAGACATTTCCCCCCATAATTCCTCATCGTCATCGTCGATAAATCCCTAGGTGGACTAGAGTACTGGGCCAGTATTTTTCCTACCTAGTGCCCTTAGCCTGCTCACATAGATTCCTGGCCAGTGCTAGCCGAATCTCTTACCCTGTGGAAATGGTCATGTCCGTTCCCTTCGGTTCCTTTTTTTCTTTTTATACAGAGCTCTGTGTCTGATGGTGTGGTCTTTTAATCCATTTCTCTCATGTCCGAGCCACACGTCCTGGGTGCCATTATGTAGTGTCTGACCAGCGGATCTACTCGGGTCATGGGGAACTTCAAACTGGAGGTTGGACCAGACCTGTGGGAATAAACTGGTCAAGAACAAAAGACAGAGAGACGCTAAGTAAATGTAGCAAAGTGTGCTTTACTTGGGGTGAAATGGGCTTTTATATCCAGGCAGCAAAGTGAAACCACAATATCCAAACACAGCACATGCATAACATAAATAAGGTGGCAGACGCAGAGATGCCAGTTCTCAGTGGCATCACATCCCAAGCAGTCTGTTTATGCAGGCAGTCTGTTTATGGTGAGCAAGGACTTCAAACAGGAGTCTTAGCAGGAGTTAGCTGTAGGTCTTCAGGTTTCACGAGGAGTTGCAGTGTTTGTGGGCTATTGTCTTGCACCACAGGTGGCTGGCTTCAGCCCTGGGCAGTCAGTCCACCTTTGCTTAGAATTTCGCAGCAACATTCAGACAGCATTGGGTAAGGGGAGACAACAACCCACGCTGGTTATTACATTATCAAGATGTTTATCCACTAAGTTGCTTCTCTAGCTCAATACTTGATTGCTAAATTATCTGAGATGAATCAATATTTATATACCACATCTCTAAGTCAAACACAAGTACAAGAAACAAAACATATGGAGCATCCCTGTAAGAACCACAATTTAAATTGTTCCTATGAGAAGAGATCTTTAGGAAAATCTGCTGTCTCCTCCTGAAAGCCTTTATTAAAGGTTTCAGCTTGGAACACTGTAAAGTGACCCTCTCAATCCCCAGTGATGCCTCCAAAACATTGAGGAAAAAGGTGAGGACAGATCTTGTGATAGGCATCTATAAATCTGAATGGAACATGAGGAATTGAATGTATACCTTATTGAACACTATCAATTTATTTATCACTTGAGTGTCTCCTAATTCATCTGTGCTAAGATTCATATGCAAATGTCTATAGATCCCCATCCCCTATCTTCAAACTAGACATATCTTATAGATATAAATGTTCAGATTCCATTGTAGGTAAACTCAGAGGTCTTATATCTTTAGCAAAAAAGGTAACCTCTTGGTGAGGTTAAAAAATAATATTCATGTCCTGAGAGTTCAAGAAAAAAAGTGTGAGATCTGGTGTTTTGTGGTGTTTTGTGTTTTCTGTTCTAGCAAAGGTGTGTGTGTTTCAGTCTTTTCTTCTTTTCATATAGGTGACTAACTCCATTTCTTCTCAGCTTTCCTCTGCTTGATGGTGAAGGAAAGCTTTAATCCCAACAGGTTTACCCAAGGTTTGATGCAGTTTGCTCTAAGAGTAGGTAATGGGGATGAGCACTGGAAGAGTAAATGGTGGTTGGTTTTGATAACAATGGAATTGGGCTGCTGCTAATGGCAGTAACTGACTAGTGTGATCATTCAGCAGACTTTTCTTTGAGGGAATGAAACTTGACACATTTCCTCAGAATGAATTACCAGTATTCCCTGTGACTTGTAAGAAACTCTGAATTTATTTTTAACTCCTTTAGGGCAAGTGAGAAGAAGAAGAAAAATGATGAAAAGCATACCTACACATATATACAAACAAACACTGAGTGAATAAAGGAAAACAATTTCCACCAACTTCATACATATATGCATACATTCATGCATACATATTCACCCACTGAGTGTATAGAGCCAACCTCCACCAACTTTACATACATACATAAAGAAATAATCAATTTGTGGATGGATGGAATGAGCAAATCTACAACAACTTTTTTTTTTTTAACATTTTACAATCTTTATAGACATTACTGAAAGGCTGGAGAATCGTAGAAGGTATAATGTATAACTTTTACCTAAAAGCAGGCATGGAAAATCTC
>NW_022196904.1:12196564-12196922 GCF_008632895.1 Mastomys coucha
CAGTCTCTAATTGGCAATTGGCAATATTTCTAGATATTCTATTATTCAGTCATTCCTGGATTTCTGGTAGAGTTGAAAGACTACGAAAGATAGAAGAGATGCAGGATAAGTCGTTAAGAAAAACTAGTGCAGGTGGCTGAGAAAGTGTTTTAAATAGAGAAAGAAAAAGGAAAGTTACAGAAAGACTGTGAAAGGGCATAGTGAAGAGATAGAACGTTTAAAAGATAGAATTTAGTATGAGAGTCAAAGAATAAGAGGCTAGAGAGCTGCAGATAAAGACAGGAAAGAAAAGAAGCTAAGAATCCTGAGAGCCAGTAAGATAGTGCCTGACAATAAAAGAGAGTTAAGGAGTTCCCCT
>NW_022196904.1:12197204-12238711 GCF_008632895.1 Mastomys coucha
AGTCATTGGGTGGTCGCGTCATCCCGAGACTTGAGTAAGGATCTCCCCAGTTCCGGGGGTCTTTCATTACCACTAAACATGGATGTACACAAGTATTGATTTTTGGCTAACATTAGAAATATTTCTTTTTTCCTTGAGTTGTATTATTACTTTATGCATTTATTGTATTAAAATGACTATAATCTTACCAGCTAGACATTGCTTAAGGATTGTCTGGCTAATTGCATTGTGTTCTTAATTAAAAATGTTTCTGAAAAATTCCCTAATGCATATTATTTTCAAATTCTATCACATTGAAAGAATGTTTGTATGTGTGGTGATTATTCTTCATGACATTTCTTATAATATTTCCACATAATTACCAAAATTACCCTTTAAATAGCCCAGGAAATTGGCTTTCCCACCAAGTCTCTAATATGGGCTGTTTTGCTAGGACACTTCTGTTTCCAAAAATTGTTTCCCTTCAATAACTTGGTTGAAATTTTGTGACCTTCCACTAGCCAGGAGCTGGCTGTCTCAGACCTTGCCTTGCCACAAACAGCCAGCCCATCTAAGGTGAGGCTTCCTGACTTAAACAAAGCCCTACTTCAAGACAGAGCATAGAGATGTAATTTGGCCTCCAGATACTGGCAGACCTACAGCAGGGTTTTGCCTGCCTGCTTGATTCTCAGTTTAATAATACACTTAGGACTTGAAGCAGAAACCATGCCTTGGTCCCATTTTTATTTATTCCTCTTGCTGTCTGATTCCCATAATCTCGCCCCAGGCCTCTTCCCCTCTTCCAGAGGACCTGTTCGTATGTAGTTGCAGGCAGTTGCAACAAAAATTTGCAATGTTTTTCTTTTTACTTTCAGTTTATTCTGGTATTGATTCAAGCTATTTACATATTTTAAAGTGGTAATTTCTTTTTTTTTTCAGATATTTTCTTTACATTTCAAATGAAATCTCCTTTCCAGGTTTCCCCTAAGGGAAAAAAAAAACTGCCCTCCTCCCTTACCCCTGCTCACCAACAAAACTTCTCCTGCTTCCTGGCCCTGGCATTTCCCTACACTGGAGCATAGAACCTTCACAGGACCAAGGGCCTCATTCTCCAATTGATGAATGACTAGGATATCCTCTGCAACACATTTTCTGCTAGAGCCATGAGTTCTACCATGTGTACTCTTTGGTTGATGGTGAAAGACCCTCTGAAGGGATCCTCACTCAAGTCCCAGGAGACGCACAGGAGAGGCCACCTTGATGCAAAGCGCATGAGGTTTTTTTATTCAGAGCACTCCGGGTGGACCCCCAATCTCACGCAGGAGACAAGGAATTGCGTGGAGGCTGAGGGGTTAGGGGTTTGTATAGGAAAAAAAGTCTGAGGGAACAAAGGAATCAGGGTAGCTATACATGATTGGTTATTTTAAATGTAGTTTGTGCAGATTAGAGTTGAGAATTCCTAAAAAGGGAGTGAAATTCCTAAAAAGGGGAGAGAAAAAAGGAGTGCTATTCAAGCTTCCTAATGGCCTTTAGCTAACACCTAAGAAAACCAAATGGCCCATGGTTCATCACTCAATGTCCGCCTGAACACTTCCCAGGCTCCTGGGCTCCGGAAAAGTCCCTATCTTCATGTTTTATGTCTTCCTGACCTGGGCACTGGACACATCCTTGCATTATTGCCCTATCTCTGTGTGTTATGTCCCCCTGAACTGGGCTATGGGCATCTCCTTGCATTTTTTCCCTATCTTCGTGGTTTTATGTCTCCCTGACCTTTCAGTCCCCTAACAGCTTGTTCGCCTCCATTTTGATCTGTTTTCACAGGCCTGGCCCCTGCAGTTTTCGGTAATCCTTCCCTTTGCTAACACTGGTTTCAAATTTAACTCTTTCAATCCCAGGCTTTTCTTTTCAATGGTTTAGTCCCTGGGAGCTCTGAGGGTAATAATTAGTTCATATTTTAGTTCATCTTAAGGGGCTACAAATCCTTCAGCTCCTTGGGTCCTTTCTCTAGCTCCTTCAATGGGGACCCTGTGCTCAGCCCACAATGACCTCTATATTAGTCAGACTCTGTCAAACACTCTCAGGAGAGAACTATATCAGGTTCCTGTCAGCCAGAACTTGCTGGCATCCACAATACTGTCTGGGTTTGATGACTGAATATGGGAAGGATTCCCAGGTGGAGCAGTCTCTGGATTTTCCTTCCTTCAGTCTCTGCTCCATACTTTGTCTCTGCATCTCCTTCGAGGAATATTTTGTTCCCCCTTCTAAGAAGGAATGAAGTATCTGCACTTTGGTTTTTCTTCTTGACTTTCTTGAGGTTTTTGGATTGTATTTTGGGTATTCGAGCTTCTGAGCTAATATCCACTTAACAGAGAGTGCTTACCATGTGTGCTCTTTTGTGATTGAGTTACTTCACTCGATTATTTCCTCCAGATCTATCCATTTCCCTACGAATTTCATAAATTCATTGTTTTTAATTGCTGAGTAGTACTCTATTGTGTAAATGTACCATAATTTCTGTAACCATTCCTCTGTTGAGGGACATCTGGGTTGCTTTAAGTTTCTGACTATTATAAATAAGGCTGCTATGGATATAGTGCAGCATGTGTTCTTATTACACGTTAGAGGATCTTCTGGGTATATGCCCAGGAGTGATATAGCTGGGTCCTCTGGTAGTACAATGTCCATGTTCCTGAGGAACTGCCAAATTGATTTCCAGTGTGATTGTACCAGCTTGCAATCCCAACAGCAATGGAGTATTCCTCTTTCTCCACAACTTGGCCAGCATTGTTGTCACCTGAGTTTTGATCTTAGTCATTCTAATTATTGTGAGGTGGAATCTCAGGGTTGTTTTGATTTGCATTTCCCTGATGGCTAAGGATGTTGAACATTTCTTTCGGTGCTTCTCAGCCATTCTGTATTCCTCAGTTGAGAATTCTTTGTTTAGCCCTGCACTCCATTTTTTAATAGAGTTATGTGATCCTCTGGATTCTAACTTCTTGAGTTCTTTGTATATATTGGATATCAGCCCTCTATCAGATATAGGATTGGTAAAGATCTTTTCCCAATTTGTTGGTTGCCATTTTGTCCTATTGATGGTATCCTTTGCATTAGAGAAGCTTTGTAATTTTATGAGGTTCCATTTGTCAATTCTTGACCTAAGAGCATAAGCTATTGGTGCTCAGTTCAGGAAATTTGTCCCTGTGCCCATGTGCTCGAGGCTCTTCCTCACTTTCTTTTCTATTAGTTTCAGCGTATCTGGTTTTATGTGAAGGTCCTTGATACACTTGGATTTGACCTTTCTACAAGGAGATAGGAGTGGGTTGATTTTTATTCTTCTACATGCTAACTACCAGTTGAGATAGCACCATTTGTTGGGGTCACTTAAATATACTATCATATCATCAGCAAATAGTGATAATTTGATTACTTCCTTTCAAATTTCTATCCCTTAGATCACCATTTGATGTCTAATTGCTCTAGTTAGGACTTTAAGCACAATATCGAATAGGTAGTGAGAGAGTAGGTAATCTTATCTAGTCCCTGATTTTGGTGGGATTGCTTCAAGTTTCTCTCCATTTAGTTTTATGTTGGCTATTGGTTTGCTGCATGTTGCTTTTATTATGTTAAGGTATGGGCCTTGAATTCCTGATCTTTCATGAATAGGTGTTGGGTTTTGTCTAATGCTATCTCAGCATCTAACGACATGATCATATTTTTTTTCTTTGAGTGTGTTTATATAGTGAATTATGATGATGGTTTTCCATATATTGAACCATCCCTACATCCCTGGGATGATCACGATGGATGATCATTAAATGTGGTCTTGGATTCAGTTTGCAAGAATTTAATTGAGTATTTTTGCATTGATATTCATAAGGGAAATTGGTCTGAAGTTTTCTTTTTGGTTAGGCCTTTGTGTGGTTTAGGTATCAGAGTAATTGTGGCTATATGGAATGAATGGATAGAGTACATTCTGTTTCTATTTTGTGGAATAGTTTGAGGAGTATTGGTATCAGGTCTTCTTTGAATGTCTGATAAAACTGAAATAAACCCATCTGGTCAAACAACATCTGTTCCAACACTGGGAGTTACTGGGACCAGTGGGACCAGATACACAGGAACTCCACCAGCTCAGTGACTCTGGTTCCTTCCAGTCTGGTCCCACAACACCCAGAGGAAGCACCATTCCCAGGCACTCTAACATGCCCAGGATCAGAGGTGAGGAGGACACAACATCTGTCTCAACACCGGGAGGAACTGGGACCAGCAGGATTAGGCACACAGGAATTCTACAAGTACAGTAGCTCAGGTTTCTTCCAGTCTCTCTGGGCCAGCCAGTTCCCTGAGCAGACCTTGGGAACAAACTCTGAAGCCAGTCTCAAAATACCCAGAGGAAGCTCCACTCCCAGGCGTTCTAACATGCCCAGGATCAGAGTTGAGAGGGACACAACAGCTGTCCCATTACTCAGAGTAACTGGGACCAGCAGGACTCAGGAACACAGGAACTCTGCCAGTCCAGTGGCTCAGGTTGCTTCTGGTCTGTCTGGGCCAGCCAGTGCCCTGAGCAGACCTTTGGGGAAACCTTTACAGCCAGTTGAAAAACACTCAGAGGAAGCTCTATTCCCCAGGTGCTCTAACAAGCCCAGGGTCACATAATCCCAGAATGACAGGATCATAGACACAGCTTGACTCTGAGGAGTTCTGACACAACCAAGATCACAGGAAAGACAAGCTCCAGTCAGTTTTAGCAAGGCCAGGTAGCACAAGAGATAACCAGACGATGTGGGGCAAACATAAGAATATAAGCAACACAAACCAAGGCTCCTTGGCATCATCAGAACCCAATACTCCCACCATAGAAAGTCCTGGACACACTATCACACTGGAAATGCAAGGTTCATATCTAAAATCACTTCTCATGATGATGTTACAGGACTTTAAGAAAGGCATAAATACAACCCTCAAAGAAATACAGGAGAACACAGGTAAACAGCCAGAAGCCTTTCAAGAGGAAACACAAAAATACCTTAGAGAACTACAGGAAAACACAATCAAACAAGTGAAGGAAATGAACAAAACCATCCAGAATCTAAAAATGGAAATAGAAACAATAAAGAAATCAGAAAGAGAGACAACCCTGGAGATAGAAAACCTAGGATATAAATCAAGAGTCCTAGATGCAAGCATCACCAACAGAATACAAGAGATAGAAGAGAGAATATTAGGGGCAGAAGACACTATAGAAAGCATTGACACAACAGTCAGAAAATGCAAAAAGCAAAAAGCTCCTAATCCAAAACATCCAGGAAACCCAGGATACAATGAGAAGTACAAACCTAAGGATGATAGGTATAGAAGAGAGTGAGGACTCACAAGGTAATAGGTCAGTAAATATCTTCAACAAAATTATAGAAGAAAACTGCCCTAACCTAAAGAAAGAGATGCCCATGAACATACAAGATGCCAATGGAACTCCAAATAGTCTGGACCAGAAAAGAAACTTCTCCTGTCACATAATAATAAAAACACCAAATCCACTAAACAAAGAAAGAATTTTAAAAACAGTAAGGGAAAAAGGTCAAGTAACATATAAAGGCAGGCCTATCTGAATTACACCAGACTTCTCACCAGAGACTATGAAAGCTAGAAGATCCTAGACAGATGTCATACAGACCCTAAGAGAACACAAATGCCAGCCCAGGCTACTATTCCTAGCAAAACTCTCTTTTACCATAGATGGAGAAAACAAGATATTCCATGACAAAACAAAATTTACACAATATCTTTCCACACATCTACATCCTAGAATAAGCAAGAAAGTAATCTTTTAACAAATCCACACAAACCTAATTCCACCTCTCTTATAACAAAAACAGGAAGTAATAATTACTTTTTCTTAATACCTTAATATGAAAATTAATATCCTAATTGATTGAAATCCAAAAATATGAGAAATTAGAAATTTGTTTATTGTCATCCACTGGTCTCTCTAATTTGGTAATTGGAGAAATAGGTCCAATATTATTCAATCCATATATTCTTTCATCTTGTTTGTTCATGACAGTGTCTTGCTGTGTACAACATAATGGTCTTGAGATCTTACTTTTCCTATCTCAGCCTCTGTATTAGTAGTATAGTTTATTTCATGTTTTTATACTATACTATGGTTTTCAGAACAGCTTATATATTTCAAAAATATTTATATACCCAAGGGAGACATAGACAATTAACTTGGGCGATGGCTTGTAGGAAAGAGAACAACAAAGAGTGAGAATGAATGCTTTGCTTGACATTTGTAACTCTTGTATCAAGTTACCACAGTAAGAGACAAGATTTTAAGCACTGCTAAATGCAAAACAAACAAACAAACAAAAACACCTTATACATTTATGTTTATTTAAGAAAAGATTAGTAGTGAGATATTATTTTGAAATATAGAGTTAATACATTTGGAGTTAAAATTTATATAGAGAAAAAGATTTATATTCAGTACTGCTGTAAACAAGCATCTACATGAGACTGTTAAATTGTTGTTTTATATCTAACAACTTTTATAATACTCATTTTTATTGTTATAATATTTTATAAATTTTAATGAATATGACAAAAAAGATATTGTAGGTATTGAAGGGGGTTCTCTGGGAGGCGTTGGGGCACAAAAGGAAAACAAGAATGTGATTTAATTCTATTTACTTAAAATATGTTTTTAAATGTTACCCAATTCAGATAAATTGAAATCATGAATCTTTCCTCATCATATGCAATAAAACTTAAAAAAAAATCTGGTTCTGGACTTTTTTTGGTTGGGAGACTATTAATAACTGTTTCTATTTCATTAAAGGATATGGAACTGTTAGACCATTTATTTTATCTTGATTTAACTTTGGTATCTGGCATCTGTCTAGAAAATTGTCCATTTCATCCAAGTTTTCCAGTTTTGTTGAGTATAGACTTTTGTAGTAGGATCTCATGATTTTTTTAGGTTTCCTCAGTTTTTATTGTTACATCTCCCCTTTCATTTCTGATCTTGTTAATTAGGATACTGTCTCTGTGCTGTCTAGTCTGGTTTATCTATCTTGTTGATTTTCTCAAAGAACCAGCTCCTGGTTTGGTTGATTCTTTGTATTGTTCTTTTTGTTTCCATTTACTTTATTTCAGCCCTGAGTTTGATTATTTCCTTCCATTCACTCTTCTAGGATGAATTTGCTTCTCTTTGTTCTAGAGCTTCTGATGTGCTGTCAAATTGCTGGTGTATGTGCTTGCTCCAGTTTCTATTTGGAGGTACTTAGAGATATGAGAATTGCTCTTAGGACTGCTTTCATTGTGTTCCATAAGTTTGGGTATGGTGTGTCTTAATTTTCCTTTAAGTTCTAAAAAATCTTTAACTTCTTTCATTATTTATTCCTTGACCAAGTTATCATTGAGTAGAGTGTTGTTAAGCTTCCACGTATATGTGGGCATTCTATTGTTTATGTTGTTATTGAGGAGCAGCCTTAGTCCATGGTGATCTGATAGGATACAAGGAATTATTTCAATCTCCTTGTATCTGTTGAGGCCTGATTTGTGACTGAGACAGCTTTGGAGAAGGAGAAGGTACCATGAGGTACTGAGAAGAATGCATATCCAATTTCTTTAGGATAAAAGTTTCTATAGATTTCTGTTAAACCCATTTGTTTCATAACTTCTGTTAGGCTCACTGTGTATTTGTTTAATTGCAGAGAGTATGGTTTTGAAATCTCCCAATATTATTGTATTTAGTGCCATGTGTGCTTTGAGCTTTAGTAAAGTTTCTTTTATGAATGTAGATGCCCTTGCATTTGGAGCATAGAGGTTCAGAATTGAGAGTTCATCTTGGTAGTTCTTACCTTTGATGACTATGAAGTGTCCCTCCTGATCATTTTTGAGCACTTTATGTTAAAAGTCTAATTTGTTCAGTATTAGAATGTCAACTCCAGCTTCTTTCTTGGGATCATTTGCTTGGAAAATTGTTTTCCAGCCTTTAATTCTGAGGTAGAGAATGTCTTTTTCACTTCTGTGGATTTCCTATATGCAACAAATTTTGGGTTCTATTTATATATCCCGTCTGATAGTCCATGTCTTTTTATTGGAGAATTGAGTCCATTGATATTAATAGATATTAATGAAAAGTAATTGTTGCTTCCTGTTATTTTTGTTTTTAGAGTTGGAATTCTGTTCATTTGACTATCTTTTTTAGTTTTGTTGGAAGGTTACATTCTTGCTTTTTCTAGGATGTAGTTTCCCTCCTCGTGTTGGAGTTTTCCATTTACTATCCTTTGAAGGGCTGGATGTGTGGAAAGATATTGTGTAAATTTGGTTTGTCATGGAATACTTTGTTTTCTCCATCTATTGTAGTTGATAGTTTTACTGGGTATAGTAGTCTGGGCTGGGATTTGTGTTCTCTTAGAGTCTATATAACAACAGAACAGGATCTTCTGGCTTTTCATAGTCTATGGTGAGAAGTCTGGTGTAATTCTGATAGCCCTGCCTCTATATGTTGCTTGACTTTTTCCCTCATTACTTTCATATTTTTTTCTGTGTTTTGTACATTTGGTGTTTTGAATATTATGTGGTGAGATGAATTTCCTTTCTGGTACAGACTATTTGGAGTAATGTATGCTTCTTGGACATTCATAGGTATCTCTTTTTTTAGGTTAGGGAAGTTTTCTTCTATAATTTTGCTGAAAATAATTACTTGCCCTTTAATTTGGAAGTCTTCACTCTCTTCTATACTTATTATCCTGAAGTTTGGTCTTCTCATTGTGTCCTGGATTTCCTGGATGTTTTGGGTTAGGAACTTGCTGCATTTTCATTTTCTTTGACACTTGCATCAATGTTTTCTATTGTATCCTTTGCACCTGAAATTTTCTCTTCTATCTCTTGTATTCGGTTGGTGATGCTTGCATCTATGGCTCCTGACTTCTTTCCTAGGATTTCTATCTCCAGTGTTGTCACTCTTTGTGATTTCATAATTGTTTCTGCTTCCATTTTTAGATCCTGTATAGTTTTGTTCAATTCCTTCACCTGCTTAGTTGTAATTTATTACAGGGATTTTTGTCTTTCCTCTTAAGAGCTTCTAATTATTTACTTGTGTTCTCCTATAATTCTTTAAGGGAATTTTGTGTTTCCTTTTTAAGGGCTTATACCTGTTTACCCATTTTCTCCTGTATTTCTTCAAGGGAGTTATTTATGTCCTATTTAAATTCCTCTATCACCATCATGAGATATGATTTGAGATGCAAATCTTGCTTTTCCAATATGTTGGGGTATCCATGGCTTGCTGTGTTGGGAGTACTAGATTCTGATGATGCTGATTATTCTTGTTTTCTGTTCGTATGATTCTTATTTTTGCCTTTCATCATGGGTCAATCTTTAGTGTTAGATGTTCTTACTGTCTCTGACTGGAGCTTATTCTTCCTGTGAGTCTTTATGCCTGTGTCATCATTCCTTGGAGATCAGCTCTCCCCTGGTAAGACCCTTGCCCAGAGGGCTATGGATAAGCTATCCCTCCTGGGTGCAAATGGATGAATGAAGTACCCTGTCTAGTTGTTCTGCAGCCTATGCCTCCAAGCTGGTCTCAACTTAGAAAGTCACTAGAGAGAAAATGGTTATCTTGCCAGAGTCCTATAGTCACAGCACTCCCTGGAGACAAGCCCTCTGTTTGGGGAAAAGGTACACAGAGGGTTGTGAATCAGCCATCCTTCCTAATAGTAGAAGGAGGTAGAAAGGATCCTGTCCCAGCTTTGCTGCCCCTTCTATGGATTGTGCCTTCAGTTGGTCCTGCCTTATAAAGTCACTGGAGAGAAAATGGTGATCTTGCCTGAGTCCCAGGGTCAGGGCATTCCCAATCTACAACAACTTTATGGGTTTTGTTAGTCTGTTTATACAACTTAAGACTAAGTTCTCTATGTAAGCAAAAAGTTTCTTCATAACTACAAGTTCCATATTTTCAAAAATCATTCCACAAAACAAAAATTTTCAGAAACATAAAAAAACACAGGTTCTCTTTTATATGAATAATTGGTCACTATTTTTAATATACACATATAGTAGTTATGAATGTGCCCATAGGGCCTAAAACTAGAAAAGGGACCACAGAGAAGAGGAAAAGGGATCCTGAGAAAGAAAAGGAAATATATCACATGACAACATGACATATTAGAGTAGAAAGAAGTCTTTAGGTGATGGGAGGCCTAAAATAGGGCAAGAAACAAGAGGAAAAGGAATAGAAATAAATTATTTTTGTAAATGCCATGTTGAAATCATATTCAGTATATAAAAATTTCAAGGATTAAAAGCATGAAAGAGATGCATCAGTGGACAAATAATATATCTCTCACCCATGGGAACTGCAGTTCAGATCCTCTAAACCTACATGAAAGCAAGACTGTCCTGGCAAAAGCACCTGCTCCCAGCTCTCAGGATGGTGAAAGGAAGATCTTCATGAAAATCTGCTTAGCTAGATAAAATGGAATCATCCTGTTTAATATTTATGAGGAAACTCTTTCAAACAGACAAAGAGAGAGGGAAGAAAGTAGAACACTAGTACCTCCTTTTGGAATCCTCTTGAATATGCACACATGTATATACCCACCTGTATATGGATGCATTACAACACTTGTGAATATACCCCACATATACCCATTTATATTAACAAAGAAAGAAGTGAATAAATAAATTAAACAAAGTAACACATAAAACCATCTTACTGTTATCATCCTGTCCCAAACACAAGAAATCCCCTGAGTATTCATATGCATTTCAGAAATATAATAACTCTCTACCTTTTCTCATTAGTGAGAAATCTATTTCATCTATATTTAGAAGATGGAGCTGAATCTTCCTGTATTCCTTCATTATCTAAAAGGAGTTATACTTTATAACTAACTCTAGTTCCTCTGGTTCCAATGTCTCTCAGGAATTCACAGATCGTCTTGATGGCATTTCTAGTGTGCTGAAGAAAAATAAAGATATCAGTGGAATTTTAATTAGGATGGCAAAAGAACAGTAATTAAGAAAGATGGAAGTAAAGAAAATAGAGAAGAAAGGAACAACAGATGGAAGGATGTATGAAAATATTGAAAAAGCTCTAGTAGGGGGAAGAGTCAGAAATAGTTCCTCCAGTTGGACTCTGACCTCCACATATGCACAATGGCAACAAATCAGGAAAGCACATACACATGCCCTTATACACATGCCATTACACAAACACACACACACATATGTATACACACACACACACACACACACACTCATGCACATACTCATACACTATTTGAAAGCATATGAGAGCTGAAGGAATGGCTCAACACATACTACACTTGAGGAGGTCTGGATTTTGTTTCTATAACTCTCATTAGTTAGATCACAAGTTATTTTAACTCCAAGTCTGGGAATCCAGACTTGGTTTCTGCACTGTACAAAAACTCTTACTCATGGAAGCAAACTCACAAACACCCAAACACCCTCTCCAAACTCCTATACACAAATTATATCAGTCATTATTTGTGTGTGTTGGTATGGATTTCTAATCCTAGGACTTGGAAAAGGGAAGTGGACACATTTCTTTGAATTTGAAAATATAAGTAGAGGTTATTGTGCAGCACCTTGACATTCAAGAAAATTAATTTAGATTGTTGCAACTAGAAAGACACATAAAAGAACTCAAGAGTTTGGAAAAGAACATGCAGAAGCAGGGTAGTGGAGTGAGCATAGGTAACTCCTAGGATTCTTTCTGAGCCAAACATTGATATGACAAGTGTACTAGTGACAATGAGTAATAGGAGCTATTACATGTATTGAGATGATGAGAAGCTGGGTGGTGACTATAAAAGTAATGCTTGCCTTTTTTAGCTCTTCATAATTTAGCATCAGGTTATTCTCTTTCCCTCAGGGACATCGGGCCATATGTATGTTTAAACCACAATCCATAACACACTGTACAGAACACAGCAGAAAGTGGAGATTAAAAAGATACCAGAACGTATCCATTGCCAGAGAGATGGCTTAGTGTTTAAAGATGCTGGCCGCCAAGCTTGAAGATATGAAAGATATCCCAAAAAATTAGATGGCATAAAAAGTTAAATGATTGTTCCTTCACAAAATCTCCATTGCATGAAGGCATAACACAACCAGTATTTTACATACAATGTGTATTTATTATATATATTATACATACAATATTATACAGACTACACATATAAATATTTAATGATGACAATCTCATTAGTTTATTCTTGATCACACAGTCATAAGGGACCTGGTGGCAAAAAATCAAAAAGAAGATGACAGCAGCAGAAATGTGTGTGTGTGTGGAAAACAAGGCATCTCTATAAAGGACAATTCAACATCCTATGCATTTAATAATTCTTTCTGGAGAAGTACCCCAGGTGATTCTGAGGCAAAAGCTTCATCTTGCTAACTTATTCTGGATTTTAGGGTTTCTGATTAATTTCTTGCATCTTTACATGATTGGTGTACATGTGTATATATGTGATTCAGTATGGTCCTAGATCACATGTTTATTGGTATGCATGTGTAAGGAGGTCCAAACTGATATCAGGTGACTTTCTAAATTGTTTTCAATTTTTAATTACTCAGATAGGCTCTTTTAACTCACCAATTTGACCTATTCTCTTGGCTCAGCTGTTTTGTGGTCCTACATATGTGTGTGCTACCAGAGGTAAATGAGCCCCACAAGACTTTTACATGAGTCATGCAGCTGTAGTTTTAGGCCATTTTGATGCATCTATCTTGGGTTTGGGGGAGTGCATTTTGGTCTTCTACAAGGGTAGTCTGCACTCTTAAAATCTGAGATGTTTCTACAGCTCAATTAGATGATTTTTTTTCTAGCCTAATTCTGTTTCTCAGTTCGAGCTTAACTGATTTGAAACGCCACTACAACCAAGGCAACTCTTGAAAGGACATCATTTAATTGTTGCTGCCTTACAGGTACAGAGATTCAGTCCAGTACCATTGTGGTGGGAGCATGGCAGCTTCCAGGCAGGAATGGTGCAAGAGGAGCTGAGAATTCTATATCTTCATCTGAAGGCTTGTAGGGGAAGATTGACTCCCAAGCAGCTAGGAGGAGTTCATTCATAAAGCCCATTCCTACAGTGACACACTTACTTCAACAAGTCCAAAGCTCCCAATGGTGCCATGCCCTGAGCCAAGCATATACAAACCATCACATTCTGTTATACATATTGTCCCTAGTCATCCTTGGTTCTACACTACTCTCTCTCAGAAAATTTTAATTCTATATTGCCCTGCCATGGTTTGTACATGCTTGACCCAGGGAGTCACACTATTAGATGGTGTGGCCTTGTTGGAGTAGTGTCACTGTGGGTGTGGTCTTTAAGGCACTCATCTGGGATGCCAGTACTCTACTAGCAGCTTTCAGATAAAGATGTTGAACTCTCAGATCCAGCTGTAATATGCCTGCCCTAATGCTTTTGTGTTACCACTTTGATGATAATGGACTGAACCTCTGAACCTGTAAGCCAGACCCAATTAAATGATGTCCTTTAAAGAGTTGTCTTGGTCATGGAATCTGTATACAGCAATAAAACCCTAACTAATACAGATGTTGTTACCAGGGACTTCAGTATTGCTGTGATAGGCCTGACCATGTTTTTTGTTTAGATGAATGTGGATTTGAATACTTTCAATTTTGAAAGCCATGAAATGTTTTAGATGGGGCCTAATGAGCTATCCCAGTAGGGCTATGGAAGACTTTGTTTTTGTGAGTGGTTTAAAATGTGCAGACCTAGTCCAAGAAATTTCAGTGCAGAATAAATTCAGTATGCTGCCTAAAGACTGTTTTAGTAGTTTTTTGGTGAAAAACATGGCTGCCTTTTGCACTTGTCTGAAGAATCTTCTTGAGGCTAAGGTGAAGAGACTCAGATTAATTGCACTGACAAAGGAAGTTTCAGAAATGACTTATTTCACTGGTTAAGTATCATGAGAAGTGTTTTGAATAGCATACCAAGCTTAGAAAGGAATAATATAAAATATGTGGTTTGAGTATTAAATGAGTGCCTGGAACAGAAATGGAGCTGAATCTTGTGTTCAAAGATATTAAATTGAAATAAGGGAGTGGTAACCTTGGGGTAAGATCCCATAGAGCTAAATTTAGGTACATATATTGTGCTATAAACCTTTTATACCAGGAGAAAAAACCAAGTATATCTCTGGGTTCAAGGCCAGGTTGGGACAGAGAAAGTTCTAGGTGAAGAAAAGCTTCCATCCAGGAACGGTGGTACACTCCTTTAATCCCAGGAGACAGAGCCATGCAGATCTCTGAGGTCAAGGTCAATCTATAGAGCAAGTTCCAGACAGCCAAACTTAGGCAATGAGAGAATTAGAATACAGAAAGCTAGTAATAGAATAAGCAAGGCCAAGTTCCTTTCCCAGAAAGTAGAACACTGCAGCTTTACCCATGTGCCTCTGGCTTTAGAGTGTAACATAAAAGGGAATAATAAGACAATTGGCGCTGGTTAGCTGGAACTAAGAAATTAATGATGATTGAGAAGAAACTAGCATCACTGAAGTGAAATCTTCGGGTAAGTCTTTTCTGGGAGCACAAAAAAGCTATGTTCCAGAGATAGCCAAGGATAGACATCCTGCTGCAGCTGTACTTGTAAGTGTAACCCAGGTTGTACTGGTTTTGAAGGCTTGAAGGGGTCATGAAGAGCACCTCAGGCCACTGGGAGAGGCCATGGAAGATCATTGGTGAAGGTGCTTCATCCAATATGCAATTCACACAACTTAAGGGAGCACAATTTGGGGTGAGTACCCCAAACGGAAAAACTACAACTCCCGTGTTTTAAAATTTGGTCTTAAACAACAGGACACATTGGCCATTTTTATTTCTCATGTGCATGTAACACTATCACTTAATCACCAAATTTCCTTAGAATGACAAGAATTGTCAGTTGCCAATCTGACTGGACTGGGACTGGAGAAACAACTTTCAAAACACTTCATTTCTTAATGGCTGAGTAAGGTCATTATGTTTGTATTCATTCAACTTCTCAGTATCTAACAACCTATCAAACTCAAGGAGCCTAAATTAAATGGTGTAAATCCACAAAGTATACAATGACTTCAGTATAAGCCATTCATAGCCCAAAGTCTGAAGAATGACAAAAATCAAATCTTTATTTTTTATAACTCTATATATGAGATCCAATTATGTCCACCACTAGTTTTTCCTGAAAATAGCATACTATAAATAAGCAAACTACAACTGCTCATTAATATGTATGGACTCCCTTGATGTCTCATTGGGCTTAATTATAGACTACTCACTATAATAGCTTTTTAGTATCAAGTGTAGCATGTTGTTAAGCCATTTTAGCTCTTGCACATACATGTTGCATACTCTGACTGATAATGGAGAAAACTTTGCAGCATTACACTGTTAAACTAAGTTGCATCTCAATATTTTCATCTTTGTCTTCTTCCTTTCCACCAGAAGATTCTCCATCTGCTTCCTTCAACAATTGACTCTGTTTAGACATGAATTTCTTTGGCAAGTTCTTTTGAATCATATTTCTTATTGGCCTTTTCTGACAAGCTGATAATGACCTCCTCTTCTAAAAGTCTGCATCACACATCTCCTTCAAGATATGTGGAATCTTGGAGATCAGCTGAGCTTGATGCATTGCTACTACACATTCCAAAAGATGAAGAGGGTACCACTGAAAATTTCTGTTGTGACAAAATCTTAAAAAATGGTGCCTGTATTTTTTTATTTCCTCTCTTATCTTCTCATAAAAAAAAACTTCTGTCAAAACAAGAAGACCTGTGGCTCTTACAGTCTTTCTGCCCCAGTCACAATTTCTTTATCAGATGAATCAATAAAGCCCTCTTTTTTATTTTTCTTAACAAAATCAAACAGGATGTTTATACACACTTCTACAGTTCTTTCCAAATTATGTCTATGTGTCAGTCCTTTTGCATTGTCACTGATTTCATCCATTCGGCACCTTTGAGCTCCCTCAGTTGTTTCCTCCCATTAATCATCATCTTCTTCTTCCACAGCATGGGGAGGACTAATTTCATTTGATGGTGGAAGTGGTGGTGTCTCACTGGAGTATACAGAGCCATTTTCCTTGTCTTTGTGCTTTCTATATTGTTTTCCTTTCCTTTCTTTCCTACAACAATCTCATTGTTCTCAGGTGGGTTTTTGAGAATGAATGTACAGTTGCCTCAGTACTCACAGGCTTTACAAGAATTACCTATTGTTTGCTTCTTTGGATTGATATGCAGATCTGTTTCAGAATTCTCACACTCAGGACAAAGAACAAGGTTTTAATTAATCCATACAACATGTCTTGCAGCTTATTCACATCATGAGGGCCATTGACAATGTAATGGTCATTCTTAACATCAAACTGGGTCTGTGCTCCCAGCTCACAACCAAAATATTTGGTGGGATACGTTGGAGGTTGATTTTTTCTTTTTCTTTTTGCAATGTCAACCATGTTGACTATAACTGTCTTGATTCCATTTCCTTTGTCCTTAACCTTAGCAATCAAATGGGGCATATTGTAGTGATAGAACTGGTCTGACATGCTGCTACAGTTGATTTTGCCAGACAGTTTGGCTTATTAGTGACTTTACAATAAGATGAACAGATCTTTGATTGCAACTTTTTGGTATCTTCTTTCTGGAGAAGAAAGGATGACATAAATTACGGCAAGAGTTCTTGGTTTCTGACATGAAAATATTTCACCACTGAGGCTATAAGCTTCTTGCTTTGTTTCCCCAACACAGATACTAACGGCTGAGCAACATTTTGATTTTGTCATATAAAGACAAAAACCCAATTTGTCTCACCCAAGGCTGTGAGGAAGAGGCTCTGGAAACTGTGTCCTGAGCAGCAAGTGGGCCAGCAGCAAGCAGAAGTGTTGTTGGGCAGGTGTCACCACTGAGCAGCCAGAGGGACTGTCCCAGCGATGTCCATGTTCACACCACCAGAGCCGAACCTGGTAAACTGGCTGGGACATGGATGTGAGTGTCCTGCAGTGCCTGATCTCTTTGGTGGACCACTGGTTCAAGGGGCAGGAGCATTGGGAAGGGTCATTGGTCACCACCCTCTGCATCCTCACCTCTGGAATGTTCTTGCTCTCCAATAGTTCTTTCAACAGCAGAATGTGTTCTTACATTCTGAATCATTTCTTTATGTAATTTGAATATAGACTATATTATATCCATTGTGTGTGATGAAAGATCACTATAGAGGAGTGGCTAATAATATACATTTTATACAAAAATATGTATATTATTAATATGTATGTGAAATATATATTATTAACCACTCCTATGATTTACATATTTCCCTGTAATATATCCTACATGCACTTCCAATAATAACCCATACTGCATTGGGTCTTCAGTATTCTTGGTTGATTCTTATAATTGTGTCATAGTCACATACAAGAAACGAATACTTTTTATCTCAGCAGACTGTTGACATTGTGGAGATAATGTCAGCTATTACATACAGCATTCTAGAGTATTTAAAGTCTGATACAAGAACATATGGTTTACAATATGAACAACAATAATAGTGGTGTTTTGATCCACATGAAAATAGTAATTGAATTTAAGTTCATTTGATATGTTTTAAAATTATTAACATAATGTTCTGTGATACAAATGCATATATAGCATAAATATTAAAATTAAGTAAGGTTATTAAAATGAATTATTGAGTTAAAATAATGTATTGAACTTGACTATTTGCAATCTAGTGAGATACCTTAGTTGGTAAAAATCCTTTCGGAGCCAGTTGTAGAAACTGGGAGAGGGGTGGAGACAGGTAGATAATAAGACTTTACTACATAGCTAGCCTACCAGAATCAGTGAAATCTGGGTATCATGAGTGATAACACCTTGAAAAATATGAAGAAGAGGGTGATTTAGAAAGTTGTTCTGAATATATCTCCATCATGAGTATTGTTACATGTACACATACAAGTACACACTCTAAATAATCACAAACACTTACACATAAAAGTAATACACACATGTAAGCACATGAGAGAATAATGCTATGATTGGGATATATAAAACACTATCAACAAAATCCTGAAATTCTCAGGAAACATCCAAAGCAACAAAAAAGTAAACATTTCAGCAATATCCCAGGACAAGTCTAGTTATATAAGGGCACTTCAACTATTAACCAAGACAAGAATGGGCACATAAATATTCACAAACATGGCTCAGTGGGTGTAAACAAGTTGCTGCTTTTGTGGAGGATCTGGATCATTTCCGAGTATACAAGGCATCTCATAATGAAGATGAACTCCAGTTCTGGAAACTCTAGCACTATCTTCTGGTTCTCAGGAATCTGCGGGGTTTTGTGTACATTTAAGCACCTGCATATGCATATATATAATTTAAAATAAAAGAAAATAAAGTATAGTTAATAAGCATAGGCCATACCAATCTGAATACTTCAGCACTAACATTTGCCTTAGTACTGAAGACTTTGGATAGAATTGGATGGGGAGCTGAGAGACCAGAAGATGAGAGCCCTTTATATTGATTAGTGCTCTATAGTTGTTTTTAAATTTATCCATTGTGAGCATTCCTTGTTAGATGGAAATTGGATCCATGTGGGATCTCCCTTGGTCTGAATCACTCAACCAATGAGTTCCTGAATGAAAAGAAAAACTATGTGAGATATTTCAACAGAAATCACAAAACTAACATGAATCTAGTACTGTACTGCCCCAAATCCTCTCCCTCTCTGTCTCTTTTTCTCTCTGTCTCTCAATGTAGGTACTATTGATGTTGAAATTCTTGTCTCATTTCCTCCACATATTAAATTGTAGAATTGCAGTCATGGAAATTCCTGAGCAGTTTAACTTCTAAAAATCCAAATAAGTTCATATTCAATAAATACTCTACAAAGTGAGGTTCATCATCAGCTCTAGGGATGCCATATGTTTAATAAAATGTCTGTACTAGGTTATATCATATACATCTCTGTTGTTATCAATGGTTATCTTTAGGTCACATGAGCAATTTTCATAGAACAGAGAATGGCTTTGACTTCCAGGTCACATTGACACTCGGTTGCTGGGATTTTAAGCATGCCCAACCACATTTGACCTTCAACTCCATTTTTAACTGAATTTGAAACAAATATTTACTAATTTTATTTTATATGTGTATTTATTTGTACTTGAGTATACATATATTTACCACATGTGACAGAACTTACAGAGATGAGGACAGATATTTGATCGTTTTGAACTATAGTTGATGATGCATGTGAACTCTCCTGTCAATGCTGAGCTGTCTACTTGTTAAGATAGTTTTTTCAACTCCTGATGCATTTGTCTAGCCCTTATATTTTCTTATATTTTAAATTAGGTGTTAGGATATGCTTGTGTTGCACATGTATTCTGTGTCATGTAGACAGGAGGGTGGTGGACAAACTGAGCACTGCATAAGTTGCCAAAACCAAGTGGCAATTAGCCAACTTGTTCCTCTGAAATAGCATCCAGTGCTTTTAAACACTGATCTGTCCCACTCGTCCAGAAATAATTCTTTCAAATTTTCCTATTGGATTCGATTATAATTTCCATCCAACCCCCATATTAATGTCCTCAAAATTGACATACTCTGAAATGCTACTAATTATTGACTCCTTGCCATGTCCTCATAGTTCCTTACATTTGTCATTCCATGTTCCAAACCCTGCTCTCCATCTGAAACAATGTTTTTTTTAACTTACTAATTCCATATTCCTACCATTCATTTCCATTTAGAAGTGGTTTCTTGCACTACTGCATGCATAACTTTTTTGTACACTGTGTACAGTTTGACTATGTGCTATTCAAATGTGCATATATCTTGTTTAAATCTGGGTATGACATTGTAATGCTTATATGAACAATGTCTGTTCTCATGTTTGTGTAAACAAAAACTAACATTTGTTTTCTGCCTTTTAAATAAGTATTGATAATCAAATGAGTTTTCAGAAGAGAGAATATAGTATATAGTAGCAGCTTTCACCAGTCACGTGTATGTGTGTGTGTGTGTTTGAGAGAGAGAGAGAGAGAGAGAGAGAGAGAGAGAGAGAGAGAGAGAGAGAGAGAGAGAGAGAGAAACCATGTTTCTGACCATCCAATAAGATGGAAGAATTGGGAAGAGATTAAGATGGAAATCATGGGAACATATCTGATGCCCAAGGAGTCAGATCAACAAAAATATGCAGGTGTCATGGGAACTGGCTGGGTGGTATACAGATTAACATAGGATGTTGAGGTATCACATTTAACTTTTAAACCTATGGTCAAGCTTCAAATAAACCTTGGTTTCTGTATATGGTTATTGGGGACTAGCATAAGGTAATGAAATACAGCCACTGGATTAATTGATTGCTTACCCTTATATTAAAGGTGATTATTTTACACATTAATTCTTTCCTGGCCCTTCCATTTCACTAATACCTAGGCACAGAACTTTCAAGTCACTCTCTACATCTGTATCTGTTCCTATGGTCTCTACTAATTATTTCTAGGTTCTCCTGAGCTGTCACTTTGCCATATTAGAGTATCACACAGGATCTGTCTGCTTCAATTGGAAGTGCTGTTAACAAATTTTCCATCTCCCCAAGATACTGGGCACAATTAGATAGAAGCTGTCTTCTATTCATTGCATAAATGAGGACATTGTCCTAGTTTTGGAGCTGATTTTTCATACTTCCATTCTCCACCTGATTATGGACTACAGATACAGCCTAATAGAAAACCAGTTGCTTAGCAAGGACAAAGTCCTGTGTTCAATCCTTGTCCATAAGAGAAAGAACATCCCACATACCTGATTTTGGATAAGTTACTATCAGTGTGTCTTCATTCCTCACCACAAACAACTCACATTCTTCTCTTATGATTTCAGGTAACTAGTAAACTGTAATGAGTGGTATCCTTTCTACCCATAGAAAGCTGTCTGTCATGATCATAAGCTTAAGCTTTGAGAGTTTTTTTTTCTGATTGTTTTCTTCTGTTGCAGAAAACACAGGATCTTTGAGTCCTGTGTTTTCAAATTTATAGTGAGGAAAAATGGTAAGTGTTTCTGCCTCATTGATTGCATGATCAAGTTGGTGTTGAAGTCAAAAAGATATTATTACCTTTTGTTATAACCTTGTACTTAGAAATTAATAAGAAGCTGAGGAGAAGGGTGATACTGTAGGAGGACCAGCAGTCTCAATTAATCTGGATCCCCCAAGATCTTTCAAACACTGGACCACCAAACAGAAAGTATACACCAGTAGATATGAAGCCCCCAACACACATACAGTAGAGGACTTCTTGGTCCATGTTCATACAGAGATGATGCATTTAACCCTTAAGAGACTGGAGGTCTCAGGGGTTTAGAGGTCAGAGGAGGTGAGGAGGTTAAGACATCTACGTGGAGATGGTGTGGGGAAGAGGTGTGGGATGTGGAGCAGTCAGAATATGGATTATTCAGGCTGGTGAATGGAATATGGAGTGTAAAAAATACATTAATTTATAAAAAAGAGAATTTAGTAATGTATACACCTTAAACCTTGAAAATAGAAAGGCTAACAAAATAAAGAGTACTTATATGATTACCGATGTTGGCTTGTTTTGATAAAAGCTCTGTCCATAGCTGAAGCTCTTAAAAGGTGTTTTATCTCAAACAGAATTCTTGTTTGTTCTGCTCTGTTTTGTTTGAAACTATTTGGGACTGGAGAAAATATTCATTCATATATTAATTGATTAATTCATTTTGTAATTAGTATTGCTTGTTTTTTATAACCAACATGTTTGAGTGTGGGTTATGTGTACAACAATGTACATGTTGACATCAAAACTACTTTTTTTTTACTTTTACTCTTTTGGACAATTGAGTACAGAGGACTGCCACACCCACTCCAGTGGAGTCTGTTTGACAAGTCCAGAATTTTGTAAGAAGGTTTCTTATTCAGATGAAATGCCTCCAGTGTTGAAAGAGAGATAGTGAAAGATATCATTCCAGTTTTCTGGATAAGAGTTAATAATCCCAGGGCAAGTTCAAAAAAGTAAACTTAGAATTCTCATTGCAGTCATATATGGCAGACTGCATTACTTAATAGAAGAAAGTTGGTGGGCTCCTCTGGTAAATGGAGGTCCCCCACAAATACTTAGAATAACAGCTTAGTCATTCCCATATACAAGAATTTACAATGGTCTAGGAAGAAGGTGGTTTGTGGTTTAAGAAGGAACGAGAGTATTGTTACTAGAGTAGGATAGCAAGAACAGGACCTCACTGGTGCATACATTCACAAGCCCAGAAGAATAGTATAGTTAGGTGTTTACTAAAGGCTGGCAGATGGTGTGTCATACAATAGGCTAGAATTGGAACTATGGCTAGGATGTGAATCCTTTGCAATGGGGGCATGAAGCCTTCACAACTGGCTTTTAAGAATAAGTTGACTTTAGATAAGGCTAACTTTATCTCAATTTTAACCACTGTCTGGTTCCTGTCTATTTTCATGTACACATTCTTCTATTTTGTTTAAAAAAATCATTATGCTTTGGATGACCTCAATGTACTTGGCTGACAATTACAGGGCAGGCAGTATTTTTATAATATTCTCTACATTGCAATTAACACTCTGTAAAGCAAACCATACAAAGGATCAACAAAGAAATTTACACATCAATTTCCCTCATGAACATTGTTACAAATGTATTCAACAGAATACAAACAAAATTAAAAATCACATTCAAAAGATTATTTAATGTGATCAAGTTGGTTTCATACCACCAATGCAGACATGCTTCAAAATATGGATGTATGTCAATATAATCCACCATACAAACAAACTGAAAGAAAAACACACGTGATCATAAAATTAGTTCCTGATAACTGTTGGTAATATCCAACATCCATTCATATAAAAGTCTTGTAGGGATCATGGATACATGGAACATAACAATCTTAAGAAAGTTTATATCATGTATCAAGTTTACTGGAGAAAGACTCAATATTTTTCAGTAAAACTAGGAAAAGGACAACAAGGATCTCCACTTCATCCATATCTATTCCACATAGCAGCTGAAGTTCAAGCTAGAGAAAATACGTACCTAAAAGATATCAAGTGGCTATAAATTCAAAAGGAAGGATACATTGACTTGCTATTCTCAGATGAAATCATTGTATATATAAGGAAGTCCAAAATTTCTACCAAAAAAATTTCTAAAGTTCAAAACTCCTTTAATGAAGTAGCTGGATACAAGATTAACTAACATAAAAAAGTAATCATTAGTCTTCAAATATCCAAATGACAATCATGTTGTGAAATAAACTAAGGAAACTACATCCTTCAAAATTGGTATGAATAATATAAGATATCATAAAATAATTTCAACCAAGCAAGTGATAGACTTGTATGACAAAAAAATTAGTCTTACAAGTAAATTTAGGAAGTTACCAGAAGATAGATAGAACATTCATGCTCATGTATTGATAGCATTAACCTAGTCAAAAGGTGTGTTTTTCAAAAAAAATCTATGGAGTCAATGTATTCCCCCAAGAAAATACCAAGAAAATTCTTCACAGACTTGAAAAAGCAATATTCAACTATCTGTGGAAAAACAAAAGCACAGGAAAGCTAAAGACAGTCCTATACAATGTAAGAACTTTTGGCAGTGTCAACATCTCTGATTTAAAGCTTTACATCAGAACTATAGTTATAAAAATTGCATGGATTGGTAGAAAAGCAAACATATTGATCAAAGCCTTGAATAGAATACCCAAAAGTAAATCCACACTTTACTATGCACAACTGACATTTGATTAAGAACTCAGAAGTGTACAATGGAAAAAAATAACAAATCGTCCTCAACACATTGTGGTTTTTTATCTGGATGTAGGCATGTTGAAGAATACAAATAAATTCATATCAATCATTATACATAAAACAAAAGTTACAGTGTATCAAAGACTTCCATATAAAAACAGCTACTCTGAATCTGATAGAAGAAAAATTGGGGGATAGCCTTGAACACAACAGCATAGGAGACAACTCCCTGCAAAGAATACCAATTTTGCAGGCACTATAATGAAACTTTAATCAATGGGACATTTTTAAACTGAAATGCTTCAATATGGCATAGAACCAGAAAATAGATCAAAATATGATTCTAATGAATTAGAAAATATTATCTTCAGCTCCACATATGAGCCAACATTCAAAACATATTTTATAAAATTCAAGAGGGTAGACTTTAAAAAATTAAGTAATTGAATTAAAAATAGAAGAGAATTTTCAACAGAGTACTCACACATGGACAAGTAACACTCAAAAACTGCTCATCAATGCTAACTATCAGTGAAATGCAAATCAAAACAACTCTGAGATTCCATCTTCCAAACTTCAGAATGGCTAACATCAAAAACTAAATTGACAGCTCATGATGGCGATGACATGGAGTAAAAGAAGCATTTCTAAAGTTCTAGTTGGGGTGCATCATAGCCACATTAGGAATAAATATGATATATTCTTAGAAAATTGAAAATTGATTGAAGTCAAGGCCTACTTATACCACTCTTGGGCCACCAAAAAGACACTTCATCCTATGACAAGGACAGTTGCTCAACTATGTTTTGAGAAGATGTATACATAATACAGAGAAAAAACTAAAAACAACATTGATATACCTCAATGAGTTAAAAATTGTGGAAATTTACACAATGAAATATTCAACAGCTTTCAGTAAAAAGGAACATCAGGAAATTTGATGGGAAATGGGTACAACTAGAAAAATCATCCTGAGTGAGTTAATGCAGACAAAACAATACAGACTTCACATGTGCTCACTTATAAAGTAAAGGATAATCAAGCAGTAATCAATGTCACAAGAACATTTAAGTAATAAAGAATTTTCTAATGGGGACACATGTATTTCACTGGGATTGGGAAATAGAATAGATTTCATCAGTAGAATGGAGGTTGGTGAGGATGTGAAAAGGAAGGATCATGTAGGGATGATAGAGAGAGTGAAGTGTGGGCAAGACATGTGATATTTAAGGCCATATCTGCATGAGTTCAAAAACTAGTGTAATGGAAACTTACTGGAATCTAAGTGGATGACCCTAGTAAAGTGGGAGAGAACCAGAACTGGCCATCTTCTGTATGTAGGCAAGGCAAGCATATTGGGATTTGGACACCAATCCAGCCATGAATGCTTCAACCTACAAATTCTATTGCCTGCAAGGTATTCTGTCAAAACAAGTAGATCTTTTATTTCATCAGAGCAAAAAACTGTAGTTTCCCTGGACATGAATTGAAATGTATTCCCATATCGTATGTCCCAGTGTGAGGAGAGGAACCTGTGAAGCATGTTGGCAGATTTACTAAAGAAGGACAATGTTACTTCCTGAAGAGTAGTTGATGGATTTTTTTTTCACCTTGAAGGACAGACAAGGAAAAGAAAGCACCCTCTATGTTCATAAAAAAAGAAGTTTTTAAATGTGGAGTCCTGTGATGTTGCAAAGACTCTAATCTCAGAGTCCAAGTTGGTATCTGTATTCTAGGAATAATATGGAAGCAAATTCCAAGAAATTGTCTTTGCTTTCAGTGTATCTCTGAACTTTAAAGTTAAACTTTTCTTGAGAAAGAAGAGCCAGGGTGCCCAATAGCTAATAAGATGTGTGAAGAACAAGGTCACCAGATCATTTTTCCTGCCTATGCCAGATTTAACAACCTGCTTTGTTTTAATTTGCAGTTATGCCCATGTGACAGCCAAGATCCTTTTCTGTTGGTTTCATGGCTACCAGGGCTTCATGCCCAATTTCTGTGTTTTACTATCGCCCACCTTTATCTTGCTCTAAGGAAGCACACCATCAGCATGCAAGATGTGATGGAGATTTACTCCATACAACTACAAAGTTACATATATCTGCAATCCCCAAAGAAAGTTTCATTTGAATTTCATACAGGAGATTATGTGGTCCTGGCTTACATTAAATGAACCTGTAGTTGAACATGACCTTGCATTTTTGCTTTTACTTCATACAGATACATCCAGCACATTAGAATGATCATAGTGAATCCTGAGTTTTATACAAACAGTTTATACACTGAAATGCATCATCAGACTATGCTTAATGTTTTCCTGACATTTTATGTCTACAGAAGAATGGAACAAAAGAAACCCAATCTTTAAACACCAGGAAAAACAAAAAACAAAACAAAACAAAAAACAAAAAACAAAAAAAACAGAGCCATGGCCCTGCTTGGATCTCAGAGCATTGCATGTCCTTGTTTTTTCACCTTTGATATAAACTTCAAAAGCAGAACTTACTTAAGAAAAGTGCTGTTTAAAGCTTATAATTTACAGTCCACTATGAAGGAAAGAAAGGCATAAAATAGGCACCAGGAACTAAGTCAAGGTATTGTTACATCAGCACTCAGAATCAGAAAGATAACTCTTCTCTAATTTCTACTAAATTATTTAGCTTCTTAAAGAGGTCCTGTGGCAATCAGGAATTTCCTATAACTATTAGAGGGCAAGTAGTATTTTCATAATATTGTCTACATGACCATATTAGGTGGATCAACTCAAAGGGACACAGAAAAGAGTTGTTTTTTTTTTCTTGAATCAAACAAATTTAAGGAAACTGAAATCGAAGAATTTTAGTAGGAACATTTTATGTTTCAGAAAACAAATTACTGTGTATGGACATATCAATTTTTTTCAATTTCCTTAGAGAAAAGAGCCGACACCTGATCTTATAGTAAAAAGATACTTCCATGCAGTCAAAAGCTGAAATGAGCAGTTTAATAATGTCTTAGTTGGGCTTACCACTGATGCAATGAAACATCATGACCAAAAGCAAGTTTGGCAGATGAGAAATGGTTTCCCTTATAATTCCATCTAATAGTTCATCTTTCAAAGCTGTGAGGCCTTGGAGTCTAGCATGGCAGAAAACTTGAGCTCAGAACTGATGCAATTGTTATGAAGGGGTGCTAATAGTGTATACCTAAATATGGTTTGATGTTTGGTTTTTAATAGAAACAAAGACTATCACAAGACTAGCAGAGTCAGCTGGAACTTGCAGTACACTAAAAAATGCCCTAGTGGCATGCATATTGGTTGAATTTATGAAGACATATACACAATTGAGAAACCTTACTCTCTTGTTACTCTTGCTTGTGCCATGTTGACATAAAATTATCCAGTGAAAGCAGTTATATTTTTAATAATAGACACGTGTTCCATGGTCAAAAATCAAATAGAAATAATATGATTAAAAAGGCCATATTCTGTGGCTTTCTGATGTTTTGAAAACTATGAATATATATAACATTTATCTGAACTGTTAAAACTTAATTTCTCTTAGCAATTTCTATTTGAATAATATTGAAGATGCTGTTTTATATTTAAATCAGAATCTAATAAGACTGTGACTTTTCTATCTGGACATTAATTTGCATTATTTAATTATACATATTGTTATTTAATTTCTAAACTCTTTCTAATAGCACCTATTAAAGGACTGGGTCTATGCCTTATATTCTTCAAGGACTTACATAGACACAATGCAACAATATTAATTTCAAATTTTGTATCAATATGCCAAGATTTATACCAATGAAATCCTTAAATCCATATCAATATATAAATTCTGTACAAATATAAGCAACTAAAAATATTTTAAAGGTGTGAGGAGGGGTAGGATAATTCAAAAAATTGTCAAGAGTTAAGAAATCTAGGGTTAGCATTATTATCTAGTCTCTATATATTTAGAAGTCCCAAGAATTGACTGAAGTTCTGACTGGATCTGTCTGAATGGCTGCATCTACTAAGTCTATCAGAGTTATTCCTGTAGCTATTCTGGCAGCATATCTTGGGAAACAGCCTCAGAAGAAAAGGAGATAAAACAGAAGGTCATTTCAGAATCCTTCTGAATCAGTTTGTCAGAGATGCATATTTTGCAATATATGAATCTTACAACCAAATTTTTAGTACTATTAAGATATTCTTATGGATTGTGCAAAGCACACAGGTCAGTTAAGGGTGAATTTTTTCTCCTTGTTTGAGAAGATAAAAGACAACTATCTTTTTATGAGTTAATTTGATCAATAACCAATTGTAATAAATCTTCATTCATGCCATATGAAAAATGGCAGGATGAATCATAAGGATTCCATAATGAACAAGCTTTATTGTATATTTTTAGCTGAAGTTTTGACTAGAGAGATTTTTATGTCTAAGTCAGCTATAGAGCTGTCCCCATGTGCAGAAATCAGCAACTCAAATTGCCTGTTTGATTTTCTTGAAATTTTCTTTTTTATAGCCAAGTTCTTCAGGGGGATCTACCCCGGTCAGATCTGATCCATATCAGTCTGGAAAATGTCCAAAGTCTTTTATTTTGCCTAGCATGTATACATAGCCTCTCTCAAAATAGCATGTCCTTGGTCTAGTAACCTGAAATGATCAAAGTTATATATTGATTCATTTACCAGTCAGTTTTCACTTTACACTCTATCTTAACATCTCTCACAAAACTTTTGTAACATTATAACCCTCAAACTTAAAACCACATACATTTTGATAATTAGGAAAAAATCAAAGCAATTAAAACAATCTAAACAAATATTATTATCTATTGAGACAGGGTTTCTTAAATATATACTGTCCTGTTCTCTCCACCTCCCCAAAGAGTTTTCTAAAAACAGTTAATTTTGTATAATTACTTTTATTTTTTATAGTCCAATAATTACCCCCATCCTGGTCTGCCCTCCCACAGTTCCTCATCCCAGTCCTCCTACCCACTGTCTCCAAGAGGATGTTCACACCTCAACCACTACACTCCCATCAGGCCTCCCAACTCCCTGGTTCCTCAAGTCTCTTGAGGTATCGTTCATCTTCTCCCACTGAGGCCAAACTATATATTCTTCCACAGGATATGTGTGATGGGCTTCAAACCAACTAGTGTAGGCTGTCTGGTTGGTGGATCAGTATCTGAGAGATCTCAGGGGTATGGATCAGTTGAAGCTCCTGTCTTCCTATAGTGTAGCCCTCTTCCTTGGCTTCTTCCAGCTTTTCCCTTATTCAATCACAGTGGTCCCCAACTTCAGTGCATTGGTTGTATGTAAGTATCTATTTCTATCTGGTTGGAAGGCCTCTTGGAGGACAGCTATTCTAGGCTCCTGTCTGTAAGTACACCCACCAATGACACTAATATTAACTATAGATAAATGGAATCTCCTAAAATTGAAAAGCTTCTGTAAGTCAAAGAACACTGTCATCAGGGTAAAATGACAACCTACAGATTGGGAAAAGATATTACCAATCCATGGCTAATATCCAATATATACAAATAACCCAAGAAGTTTGACTCCAGAGAACCAAATAACCCAAAAATAGGGTACAGAGCTAAACAAAGAATTCTTAACTGAGGATTCTTGAATGGCTGAGAAGCACCTAAAGAAATGTTCAACATCCTTAGTCATCATGAAAACAGAAATGCAAATAACCCTGAGATTCCACCTCAAAACAGTCAGAATGGCAAAGTTCAAAAACTCAGGAGAAAGCAGATGTTCATCAGGATGTGGAGAAAGAGAAACACTCCTCCATTGCTGGTGGGATTGTAAGTGGGTACAACCAATCTAGAAATTAGTCTGGCAGTTCCTCAGAAAATTAGAAATAGTTCTACTTGAGGATCCATCTATACCATTCCTAGTCATATACCAAAAAAATCCTCCAATATGTAATAAGACACATGCTACACTGTGTTCATAGCAGCCAGATTTATAATAGCCAGAAAATAGAAAAAAAACAAGATTCCCTAAACAGAAGAATGGATACAGAAATGTGGAACATTGACAGAATAGAGTCCTACTCAGCTATTTAAAAAAAAATGACTTCATGAAATTCGAAGGCAAATGGATGGAACTAGAAAATATCATCCTGAGTGAGGCAATACAGTCACAAAAGAACACACGTGGTATGTACTCACTGATAAGTGCATATTAGGAAAAAAAAGCTTGGTATACTCATCCATGAAAAGACTCACAGACCATGTGAAGCTCAAGAAGTAAGACCAAAGTTTGGATGCTTCTGGCCTACTTAGAAGGGGCAACAAAAATGATCATAGGCTATGGAGGGTAAGAGAAACTTGGAAGGAAGAAAGGAAGGAGAGGGGAAGACAGAGGGGCAGGATGAGGTATGGGAGATGAGGATGATATACAGAGTGTGAGGAAATTGAACAGAGCTATGTAGCAGTGGGGGATGGTGAACTGAGGTTAGACATTGGAAACTTCCAGAAGCCAGGAAAGCAAGAGGCTCCAAGGACACAATGGGGATGACATTAGCTGAAGTACCCCACAAAGGGGAGTGATAACACATAAAGACCATATCCATAGGTTAGTCATAGCTCCAATTGAGGGATGGGGCCTCCCATCAATCTCCAAAATTTACCCCAGAATTTCTCCTGTTCAAAGGAAATACAGGAACAAAGAGTGGAACAGAAACTTATAGAAAGGCTAACCACAGAATACCCCACCTTGAAATTATAAGCAGGTATCATAAACTGGGGACACTGCTCCAGTGCTGGAGGAGTGTAGTCTGAGGTCCTTGGGGACAGCCAAAGCTGGCTTGGGCATCCTCAGAACTGCAGGGAATCTGTGGACTTCTGGTTCTCAGTCTCTTGGGCTCCCTGGTACTTCTGGATGCTACATAAGAGATAAGAATGGAGAGGACCTGCATGCTTGATCTAACCCAGGGCCGAAGGGAAAATTGTGGAAGCTTCAGGTTTGTTCAATGGGTGTCTTGGCTTGGTGGAGGCCATGACTGAGAGCTCTGAGAAGCCTTCTGCAGAGATTAGGAGGCCAGCTCTTTATACAAAAGCCTTTTCCATTGCTCACCATGGTGGATCTCAATGAAAAGAAACAGTCCATGGTTTTAATACATTTATTGTCATGGCAGAAAATAGATGAGTAAAACTCATACCCCACTTCTCAGGGTCCGGCCTAAGGTTAAATACCTTTTGCAGGGAGGAGTGTCTGGTAAGGGGAGTTTATTGGTTAAGTTTTCAAGTCTTTAGGTACCTCATTAAAATGGAGATCTGTCTTGAGACTATGTGGTCAGGTCTTCTAACTGTGGAGCCACTTGGGGCGTTGCCCTTGTGTGACTTATGTTATAGCCACAAAACTATGGAGGGCTTCTGCCTTGTGTCTGGAGCCTAGTCTGGGAACCAGCAAAAATGCCTGCTGTACCTAAGGGTCTCTAGGGTTTTCAATCTTACCTCAACCAGGAACCAGGGTGTTGTTCATGATCCTACAGCAGTCAGAAGCATTTGAGAAGGGCCTGTGATAAATTCTTGCCACCCAGCTTTGCCCAGGTCAGCTTAGGGACTTTGTGGTGTCCCAGCTCATGCCATGATCCCCAGAATTATGTGCACCAATTCAGTAATCTTTACTTTAAGTTCTGAACCTGTTGAAGCATGGGGAGGAAACAAGTGGCTTACCTTGGCACTATTGAGAAACCAACTCATGCCACCTACTAATCTCATGGTACAATGAATGTTTTCCATTTGTTAATCTCTAATTAATTTCTAAAAGTGAGTACAAGCCCCATCTTGGGTACCATTTGAAGTGCTTAAGTTAATATAATCTAAACTCCCTTGCAGGTGTGTTTATGCTTCTCACTATTGCTGAAATGTGGACTTTCAAATGAAAGACACACATGCAATCCTATTTTTTTCAGGGATAGTGAATAGTTTTATTACTTTTGTTGTTTTGCATTTTAAATTTAATTTTTTAATTAGATATTTTTTATTTACATGTAAATTTCTCCCTTCACAGTTTCCCCTCCAAAAAACAAAGAAACAAACAAAATCAACAAAAACAAACCCCTGTTGCCTTCCCCCTCCCCATGCCTGCCACCCCATCCTCTCCCACTTATTGGCCCTGGAATTCCCCTACACTGGGGCACAGAAGCTTCACAGGGCCGAGGTCCTCTCCTCCTTTTGATGATCAAATTTGCAATCCTCTACTATACACATGCTGCCAGAACAATCAGACCCCTCCATGTGCAGTCCTTGGTTGGTGGTTGAGACCCTAAAGGCAACAAAATTGCCTAGGTTCTCAGCTTTTTACAGAGTTCCAAAACACCTAAAAATCATGCGAGGATCTAGCGTCAAAAATAACCCCCAAAACACTCACTACAGTGAATTGTGCAAGTTCTTTCAGACCAGTCAAAGTAATTTATATCCTCTACTTCCCCATGAAGAACTCTTCAACAATATTTTGAGTGCATCCATCTCACCACAGATACTAAACCTCCAAGGTCCAGGAAACTTCAAAATGGGTGCCCTCATTTTTCCAAGGGATCCCTGCTGGCCATGGTTTCCCTGTTGTTCTGATTTACTAAAAGTCTCCAACACTGCAGTTTTCTCAAATGCTTTGAAAATCCAAAGCAGATAATATTGACTGTACACTACAAGGGATAAAATCATGTGTTGAAAGAATTTTTATTTCTGCATGTACCTGAGACTGGAGCATTTGATTTCCTTGAACAAAGGAATTGTATGCCACTGTATACAAGTCAAGATTTGACTTTCTCTTTTTCCTTTCTTCTTGAGCCAGAATAAGTACTCTCCAGTCAGCCTCAACCATATTTACCAGAATTCCCCCTTTCCCATTGATGCTACCCTACTTTGGACAAGTAGGGGGGAAAATGGAATGAGAGCATACACATATATCAAATGACTTCACAATGCAATCTTTTCAATTAATGTACATCATGGATGTATAAAATAACTCCACATTGGCTAATGGGAAGAGTCTCAGCTCTCTCACTGAAATCTTGAATGTTCTGCTGATATTTCCTTAAATCCTGATTTATCCACCATACCTATTATCTTCATCCTTATTTCTTGTTTAAGGATTTCTTCACCTTCATATCTGTGTCTTTGGTAGACATAGGGAATGTTGTGGTTTTGTGTAAAGACTGACCTACAATTTATTATATTGCACATGTGGCTCAGGCTATGGCCAAAGTGAATTCCTCTGCTATCTTTATTCTGCTATCCCTTCAGGACTGGATCAAGAGACACCAAGCAAAATACAATTAGAAAACTATACAGAATCTTCACAGAAGACTATATGAAATACACAGGTACCCTCAAGCTTTTGTTGATTCATGATAAAACTATAGTCACTGATCCATCACTACCTCAGGCAATATAGACTCAGAGATTCAAGCACATCACTAAAGTTCATTTCCAAATTAAAATCCATCATGGAAGCTATTCCCCATGTTGATGAGGCCAGTGATTGTGCCTGGCTTAGTTCTTAAGAAGTGGCCCTGGAGCTCCCACTCCCAGCTCCATCTGCCAACCCTGCATATCCACAACTATTGAAGTCGAGTCTGAGGCAGCAATATCTAAATGTATCCTATCAGCCCAAACTCCAGGTCACAAATCAGCTGCAGCTCAAGAAGGGTAGGGTGTTCAAAGCATAAGGTCATCTACTGAGGACCTAAACCTAATAGTCCTTGAAGATCTAATTATTCATACAAACTTGATAATACATCTCCACCACACCCAACCACAATCTTTAATGGCCTACAACCTCAGGGTCCAGGCTAAGAAATCTGTGTTGCAAGGAAGAGATGGCTGGACAAGCAAGGGCCAGAATATTTCTGAATCTTTGTGATTGAGGGAATAGATATTATTTCTGCTTCATAAGTACTGCAGAATATTTTACCTTCTTAATTTTTAGAATTCCCCAGCACTCTCAAGGTTTGTAGTTGGTTCATCAGACAAATTAATTCTGCCCTACCCAAGGTTCTATTTCATATTTTATTTGGAGACAGTATCCTCAAACTCCATCTGTGGAGTTCCAGAATAGAGTGCATATAGATGCGTACTACCATTGTACCTAAATAAAACTCCTCTTTATAATGTATCTCACTGTTTTTTGCTAAAATTCTCCTTCAAGTTTTTGTTAACTGTTTGCTTGTATCCTCTGTTTCTGGGATTCCAACTGAAGCTGGACAATTTGGACAGTATTTATAAATTCTTCATGGAGTTTTTTATTTCAAACTAAATTGGGTCAAATTTGATATATATGAACTAATTGTGTAAATATAACCTTCAATACAACCAGTTATTCCATGTGTACCTCAGGGTGGTCCCCATTTTGTGCCCATTCTTTCTGCTCTCCTGATTGTTTTATGGTTTATTTCAAATTCCTTTGTTACTATGGGCTTCTTTTTCTAACTAATGTATCATTTTTCCTTAAATAAAAGTATTTTTGAGTAATTTCCACATTTTTAAAGAAATTGTTTCTCTGTGACATAGCCCCTACTTCCCAGAGCCTTGTTATGTATAGCAGGCTTATATTAAACTCACAAGAATTTGATTGTATCTGCCTCCAAAGACTAGAACTAAAGTTGTCAGCCTCCACATGTATTCAGTAAAACATAACTTGGTCTACTTTACTACTTACAAATGTAAAACACCAAACCATAAAAAGGGGAACTATCAAACAGGATCCTATCTCATAAAAAAATATTCAAAATTTGAGGATAATGTAAAAATGCTTTAGAAAATGTGGTATCACACCTAGGATATGCAGTAGAAGAAATTCAGCATCAGTTGTCTTTAGAGTACTCTGCAGCTTTTTTATGACCTCTATATTACTCTATTATGCATATGATTGACAACAGAATACAATCAATAATCAATAGGGGAAAATGGAACATTATGAGAATGTTACTATAGATATAACAGTCCTCAAGAAAGTATGTACAAACTCAGGCTTTGTTCACCAAACACCCAATTTCCTTTAATTCATGGGTAAAGAGTTACTATAGTAGGTACAAGATTTAACCATTTGCATGATTTAATGTCCATTCAGCACTGTGTTTGCATTGTGTTGGTAATGCTTTCAACATTTGGAAGTATTTTTTGCTCAATGGGATAGTGGGGTTGCTTACACATTCAGACAAAAATTAATCATCTGACCATGAAAAATAAGATGAGACAATTTTAGAAATGAGAACAAACCAAGGTACTCTCAGAGGCCCAGATGGAAGTGTGAGTGGAACATTTATATTTTTTCTTTGAATTACCTCCTAATCTAGGTCTGATCATTTGAGAATTTCATGAATGAAAACTGCATCTACATCATATAAACCCTCTCTCTACCATCTCAAACATCTTATCCCCATTTCTAAATATATTATTCTCTCTGCAGGAAAACAAGATCATCTATCTGACTCTTTTACCACAGAGAACTGAAGCATGTCTTTAGTATTTCTCTCAAATTGGCCTATGTATCTCCAATACCACAGAATAAGTTAGTAAGTCTCAGTCTTGACTTAAAACACCTCACAGAGTAGAAAGAATAATAAAGTTTGGAGACATATATTAAATAAATAAAAATAGCCATGTTTGTTTCTGGATTTTGCTTTTCTCTAAAATTTCTAAAACACTCAAAAATCAAATATATATAATTATTTAATTATGGTAAGGATTTGAAGTAAAAAATGTTTTAATTACAAAAATTTGTATGTTTTATGGGGGAGCCATTATGGTGCATTTGTGGAAGTCTAAGAATAACTTCAGGAGCTAGTTCTCTCTTTCAACTGTGTTGGTGCTAGGATTGAACTCAGATCCTCATGGTTGTTATCAAGATGCTTTATCCTTGGAATCAATTCTCTAAGACAATACCTGATTTCTATACAATCTGAGATGAATTAGTAGATTATATGATACATCCCTAAGTCAAAGACAAGGACACAAATCATATAGATTATCCCAGTAAGATCCACAGTGTTGATTATTCCCATGAGAAGAGCTCTTTAGGAGAATCTGCTCCCTTCTCCTGAAATATTTTATTAAAGGCTTCAGCCTGGGCCACTGTAAAGTGATTCTTCCAGTCCCCAGTGATGCCTGTAAAACATTGAGGAAAAGGTTAAAACAGATCTTGTCATAGGTCTGAAAAACAAGCCTGTCTCCTAATTCAGCTGTGCCAATATTCCTATGCAGATGCCTAAAGATCTCCTTTTGCCTACCTAAAAACTGGGCAGATTCTACATATATATGTATATACATATACATATATATGTATATAAATCATCACTTTTTTTGTTTGTTTGTTTGTTTTAAAACATTCTCTCAGAGGTGTTATGTCTTTGGCTGGAAAAGTTACCATAGTTTTGATAATTGTTTTAAAGATAATCATTTCCTGATTTTTCCAAAAAGACCCAATCTGAGATCAGTTGTTGTGTATTATCTGTTCATCCTTAGAATATCAGGGATGGACCTGTTTCAGTCGTTTCTCATTTTCATATAGGTGGCTAACTCCATTCCCTCTCATATTCCGTCTGTTTGATATAGAAGGGAATATTCAATGCAAACCAGGTAGTCCAAGAATGGTTCATGCAGTTGGTGCTAAAAGCTGCTGAAGTAAATGACCACTGGTAGAGCAAATGGAGGTTGGTTTTGATAACAACTGATGTGGGCTGCTGCTAATGGTAGTCAGTGACAAGTTTGATCATTCAGCAGACTTTTTTCTAAGGGAGTGAAACTTGACAGGCCAGCACTCCTTGTCACAAGTGAGGAATTCTGCATTTCTTGAATTGTTTGGGTGCTGGCAAGCAGTAGAAAAGAAAAACAAGGGGAGGGAGTGATGCATAATACTCACACAGGCACAGGCACACACATACACACACTCAGTGTATAAAGCAATAAAAGCTCCAACAACTTTAAACATACTGTAAAAGGTACATACATGCATACAGACAAAAGTATACACATACATCTATACATACTTACACATTTATTGGATGGAGCGAACCGGTAACCATTTTACTTTTTCTCTTAGCATTTTTATATTGTCTAAGTCTAAATTCTCTATGTAGGCAGTATATTACATCTTAACCACAATGTGCATATTCTCTAAAAATGTCACCAAAAATACATTAAAAACTCATAGTCTTCAGAAATACAAGAGAACCATAGGTTTCTTTTAATATGAAAAATTTGGAGTGCTCTGACCCCAGAACTCAGATGAGATAGCCATTTTCTCTACAGTGACTTTCTAAGGCAGGAACAGCCTGAAGGCACAGGCTGTAGAAGCTGCACAGCAGCTGGGAAAGGGTCCTTTCTAACTTCATCTACAACTAGCATGTCCACCAGTTCCACCGGCCTTTGTGCACATTCCCTGCCAGGGGAGATCAAGTCTCTAGAGATTGCTCTGACGCCAGAACTCAGGCAAGATTGCCATTTTCTCTCCAGTTACTTTCTAAGGCTGGACCAGCCAGGAGGCACAAGCCACAGAAGCTGCAGAGCAGCTGGGACAGGGTCCTTCATTGATCCATCTGCACCCATGAAAAACAGCTGATCCACATCCCTCTACACACAGGTCTTACCAGAGGAGAGCTGATCTCCCAGGGGTACTGACACAGGCTTACAGACCCACAGGAGTAACAAGCACCAGCCAGAGACAGCAAGAACATCTAACACCAGTGATTAACAGATGGCAAAGGCAAATGCAAGAATCTTACCAGAAAAAAAAGACTACTTAGCATCATCAGAACTCAGTACTCCCACTGCAGCAAGTCCTAGATACCCCAACACAATAGAAAAGCAGGATTTGGATCTAAAATTATATCTCATGATGCTGATGGAGGATTTTAAGAAGGACATAAATAACCCTTGTAAAGAGAAACACAAAAGCCCTTAAAGAGGAAACACAAAAATCCCTTAAAGAATTACAGGAAAGCACAACCAAACAGGTGAAGGAATTGAATAAAAACCATTCAGGATCTAAAAAAGGAAGCACAAACAAGAAATCATAAAAAGAGACAACTTTTTTTGGAGATTGAAAACCTAGGAAAGAAGTCAGAAGCCAGAGATTCTTGCAGCATAATACAAGAGATAGAAGAGATACTATCAGGAACAGAATATACCATAGAAACATTGACACACAGTCAAAGAAAATGCAAAATGCAAACAGCTCCTAACCAAAAACATCCTGGAAATCCAGGACACAATGAGAAGACAAAACCTAAGGATAATAAGTATAGAAGAAAGGAAAGACTTCCAAAATAAAGGGCCAGTAAATATCTTCAACAAAATTATAGAAGAAAACTTCCTGCATACCCATACACATAAAAGAAGCCTACAGAATTCTATATAGTTTGGACCAGAAAAGAAATGGGAGCATTGGATAATATTCAATGCACAAAACAAAGAAACAATATTAAAAGCAGTGAGGGAAAAATGTCAAGTTACATATAAAGGCAAACCCATTAGAATTACACCAGACATTTCACCAGAGACTATGAAAGCAAGAAGATCCTGGGCTGATGTCATACAGACCCTAAGAGAACACAAATGCCAACCCAGGCTACTATGTCCAGCAATACTCTCAATTACCATAGATGGAGAAACCAAGGTATTCCATGACAAATCCAAATTTGCACAATATCATTCTACAAATCTAGCACTTCAAGGATAATAAATGGAAAAGTCCAACCCAAGGAGGGAAACTATATCCAAAAAGTCAAGTAAGTAATCTTCCAACAAAACTAAAAGAAGATAGCCACATGAACACAATTCCAACTCTAACAACAAAAATAACAGGAAGCAACAAACACTTTTCCTTAATATCTTGTAATATCAATGGACTCAATTTCCCAGTAAAACGATATAGACTATCATCAGACTGGGTACATAAACAGGACCCAACATTTCATTGTACACAGGAAACCAACCTCAGTGACAAAGATAGACCCTATCTCAGGGTCTTTTATTCTGATAAAAGGCTGGAAAACAATTTTCCAAGAAAATGGTCCCAAGAAAAAGGCCAGAGTAACCACTCTAAAATTGAATTAAATAGACTTTCAAACTAAAGTGATCAAAAAAAAAATAAGGCGGGACATTTCATACTCATCAAAGGTAAGATCTACAAAGATGAACTCTCAGTTCTGAACCTCTATGCTCCAAATGCAAGGGCATCTACTACATTCATAAAAGAAACTTTACTAAAGCTCAAACCACACATTGCACTGCACACAGTAATACTATGAGACTTCAATACCACACTCTCTGCAATGGATAGATCATGAAAACAGAAACTAAACAAAGACAGTGAGGCTAATAGAGTTATGAAACAGATGAATTGAACAGATATCTATAGAACTTTTTATCCTAAAACAAAACAATATACCTTCTTCTCAGAACCTCATGGTACCTTCTCCAAAATTGACAATATAATCAATCACAAATCAGGCCTTAATAGATACAAGATTGAAATAATTTCTTGTATCCTATTAGATCATCATGGACTAAGGCTGTTCCTCAATAACAACATAAACAATAGAAAGCCCACATACACATGGATGCTTAATAACAGTCTGTTCAATGATAATTGGGTTAAGGAAGAAATAGAAATAAATTAAGGACCTGTAGAATCACTATTTGCTGATGATATTATAGTATACTTAAGGGACCCCAAAAATTATACCAGAAAACTCCCAAACCTGATAATCATCTTCAGCAAAGTAGCTGGATATAAAATTAACTCAAACAAATCAGTGGCCTTCCTTTATACAAAGGATAAACAGGCTGAAAAAGAAATTAGAGAAACAACACCCTTCACCATAGTAACAAATAATATAAAATACCCTGGTATGACTCTAAGTAAGCAAGTAAAAGATCTGTATGACAAGAACTTCAAGTCTCTGAAGAAATCGAAGAAGATCTCAGAAGATGGAAAGATCACTCATGCTCATGGTTTGACAGGTTTAATATAGTAAAAATGGCCATATGCCAGAAAGAAATCTACAGATTCAATGCAATCCCCATCAAAATTCCAACTCAATTCTTCACAGACTTGGAAATAGAATTTGGAAATTCATCTAGAATAAAAAAAAACCTAGGATAGCAAAAACTATTGTCAACAATAAAAGAACCACTGGTAGAATCACCATGCCTGACCTTAAGCTTTACTACAGAACAATTGTGATAAAAAAACGGCATGCTATTGGTACAATGACAGGCAGGTGGATCAATAAAATAGAATTGAAGACCCAGAAATGAATCCACACACCTATGGTCACTTGATCTTTGACAAAGGAGCTAAAATCATCCAGTGGAAAAAAGACAGCATTTTCAAAAAATGGTGCTAGATCAACTAGCAGTTTGCATGTAGAAGAATGCAAATTGATCCATTCTTAACTCCTTGTACAAAGATCAACTCCAAGTAGATCAAGGACCTCCACATAAAACCAGATACACTGAAACAAATAGAAAAGTAAGTAGGGAGGGGTTGGGGATTTAGGTCAGTGGTAGCGCGCTTGCCTAGCAAGCACAAGGCCCTAGGTTTGGTCCTCAGCTCTGGAAAAAAAAGTAAGTGGGGAATATCCTCTAACAAATAGGCACAGGGTAAAATTTCCTGAACAGAACAACAGTATTTTATGCTCTAAGATCAAGAATTGACAAATTGGACTTCTTAAAATTACAAAGATTCTGTAAGGCAAAGGACACTGTCAATAGGACAAAATAGGAACCAACAGTCTGGGAAAAGGTCTTTACCAATTCTATATCTGATAAAGGGATAATATCCAATATATATAAAGAACTCAAGAAGTTAGATTCCAGAGAATCAAATAACCCTATTATAAAATTGGGTACAGAGTTAAACAAAGCATTCTCAACTGAGGAATACTGAATGGCTGAGAAGCACCTAAAGAAATGTTCAACATCTTTAGTCATCAGTGAAATGCAAATCAAAACATCCCTGAAATTCCACCTCACATCAGTCAAAATGGCTAAGATCAAAAAACTCAGGTGACAGCAGATGCTGGAGAGGTTATGGAGAAAGAGTAACACTCCTGCATTGCTGGTGGGATTGCCAGGTAGTACAACCACTCTGAAAATCAGTTTAGTGGTTCCACAGGTAATTGGACATTGTACTACCAGAGGAACCAGCTATACCACTCCTGGGCATTTCCCCAGAAGATTCTCCAACATGTAATAAGGACACATAATCCACTATGTTCATAACAGCCTTATTTATAATAGGCAGAAACTGGAAACAACCCAGATGTCCCTCAACAAAAGAATGGATACAGAAAATGTGGTACATTTATACAATAGAGTACTACTCAGCTATTTAAAACAATTAATTTGGCCTTGACCTGTCTTCTCTCCAGTGAGTTCCTAAGACCAGAGCAGCCAGCTGGGAGGCACAGGCCCCATGAGTCGCAGGGTAGCCGCAGGGCAGCAGGGACAAGATCCTCTCAGTTTCCAAGTGACAGAGGTGGAACAATGACCTTAGCTGCCCCCTTCCCTGCAAGTGGAGGGCCTGCCTCCAGGGACCGCCTTGACTCGGAGTCTCCGGTGAGAGCTGCTGTCTTCTCTCCGATGAGTTCCTAAGAACAGAGCAGCCAGCTGGGAGGCACAGGCCCCACGAATCTCAGGGGTCTTGCAGGGCGTCAGGGACAGGA
>NW_022196904.1:12243569-12243809 GCF_008632895.1 Mastomys coucha
AAGAGGAACATTACTTCATTGCTGGTGGGATTGCAAACTGATACAACTACTCTGGAAATCAGTTTGGCAGTTCCTCCGGAAATTAGACATAGTTCTACTGGAGGACCCTGCTATACCACTCCTGGGCATATACCCAAAAGATACTGCAACATGTAAGAAGAACACATGCTCCAAACATGTTCATAGCAGCCTTATTTATAATAGCCAGAACCTGGAAACAACCCAGATGTCCCTCAACAG
>NW_022196904.1:12244829-12249331 GCF_008632895.1 Mastomys coucha
TTTGTTTTTTGGAGGGGAAACTGGGAATGGAGAAATTTACACGTAAATAAAGAAAATATCTAAAAAAATAAATAAAAATAAAGCAATGAATTTATGAAATTCTTAGGCAAATGGACAGATCTGGACAATATCATCCTGAGTGTGGTAACAAAAGAACATACATGGTATGCACTCACTGATAAGTGGATAATAGCCTAGAAGCTTGCAGTACCCAAAGTGCAATGCACAAGCCACAAGAAACTCAAGAAGAAGGAAGACCAAAGTATGGATACTTCAATCCTACTTAGAAGGATGAACAAAATACCCATAGAAGGAGTATCAGAGATAAAGTGGGGAGCAGAGACTGAAGGAAGGACAATCCAGAGATTGTTCCACCTGGGAATCCTTTCCATATTCAGTCACCAAACCCAGACTCTATTTTGGATGTCAGCAAGTGCAGGCTGACAGAAGCCTGACATAGCTGTCTCCTGAGAGGCTCTGACAGTGCCCAACTAATACAGAAGTAGAAGCTCACAGCCATCCATTGAACTGAGCAGAAGGTACTCACTGAACGTGCTAGAGAAAGGACCCAAGGAGTTGAAGGGCTTGCAGCCCCTTAGGAAAAACAACGAAATGAACTGACTAGTAGCCTCAGAGCTCCAAGAGACTAAATCACAAAAGAGTACACTTGGTGAAACTCATGACTCCAGCCCATATGTAGCAGAGGATGGCCTAATTGGTCATCAATGGAAGGAGATGCTCTTGGTCCTGTAAATGTTCTATGCCCCAGTGTAAGGAAATGCCAGGGTCAGGAAGCTGGAGAGGGTTGGTTGGTGAGCAGGCAAAGGAAGGGAACAGAGGTTTTTCATTCAGAGGGGAAAGCAAGAAGGGAGATATCATTTGAAATGTAAATAAAGAAAATAATAAAAAACAACAAAAAGAAATAAAATTGCATCCCTAATATTAATATATTTATACTTGTAGATATGTGTGGGCCTATGTATTAAGGGGAGAAAAGGTACTATAGAAGAGGAAAAGGAAATATAACACTTGATACATTTGAGTGGAAAGAAGAATTTAGGAAGGGCTAAAATTGAGCAGGAGTCATAAGGAGAAACAGTAGCAATAAATTATTTTTGAGAATGTCATGTTGCAATTAATACTTGATAAATGAAAATTTCAAAGATTTAAAGTATGAAAATGGGTATGTGAGAGGTGGCTCAGTGGACAGATAATTTATCTCTCAACTGGATGAACTGGTTTTCAGATCCACAAATGCTATATGAAAGCAGGGCAAGACTGGCAATAGTTTGTTTTCCATCTCTAAGGGTAGAGAAAGGGGGATATGGAAAACTGCTTAGCTAGATGAGCTGGAATCATCCTGTTTGGAGTTCATGGAGGAACTCTATCAAACAGAATAAAAGAGTGAAAGCAGGAAAACCCCAATACCTCCTTTAGGAATCCTCTTGAACATGCACACATGTATACAGCCACACACAACTTTACAAGGACGCATCACAACACTTGTGATTATGTATGCCCACCATACATATACCCATGCATATTAACAAAGAAAGAAAGAAATGAATAAATAAAATGAAATAACACATAAAACCACCTTATTGTCATCATCCTGTCCCAAACACAAGAAATCCCCTGTGCATTCATATGCATCTCAGAAATATAGTATCTCTCTATCTTTTCCCATAAGGAATAAATTTGTTTTTTCTACATGTGAGAGATGATGCTGAGCCTTCCTCTTTTCTTTCATGATCTCAAAAGAGCTGTACTTTAAAACTAACACCAGTTTCCCTGATTCCAGACTCTCTACAAGGAATTCAAAGATCTTCTTGATGGCATTTCTTGTGTCCTGAAGGAAAACCAAAATACAGTGGGATTTGAACCTGAACGTCAAAATAATAGGAATTGAGACGGGTGAAAGGGAAGGAGAAGATTAGAAAGTGAAAGGAATAAAACAGAGGGAATGGTGTTTGGAAACACTGAAAAAGCTCAAGGGGGAGGAAGTCACAGCCAGAAGTAACATCTCAATTTCTCATCTGATATCCACATGTGTAAAATGACAACAAATCTACAAGGGCACATAGAATCACGAGACACTTAGACACAAAGATGCACACACACGCACACACACATACACACTCACCCTCACTGTTTGAAAGCAAATGAGGGTTGAATGAATTGTTCAAAACATTCAGCATTGAAGGAGTTCTGGATTTTGTTTCAGTAACTCTCATCAGTTAGCTCACAACTGATTGATACTCCAACTCTGGGAATCCATCACCTTGTCTGGACTCTGCAAGAACTGTCACTCATGGACCATAACTAACACTTTCCCGACCCCTACTCACAAATTATATCAATCATTTGGATATGATAGTGTAGGCTTATAAGCTTAGGACTTTGGAAACAGAAGGAGTCACATTTCTCTGAGTTTAAGCCCAGCATAGTCTACATAGTGAGAACCAGGACCATAACTGCTATATAGATAGAGCATCAAAAAAAATCAAAGATAAAATTAAATAAATAAAATAAATCTTTATTCATTTGTGCTCCATAATTTATCACATACACATGTGAATGCACACACAAAAACACAGACAACCATGGATATTTATTCTCAATGAGGGACTAAATAAATGTAAAAAAGTTTTATCAAGGACTCTGGCATATTGATATATACCCAAATTCCCAGCACTTTGGACTTAGAGACAGAATAGGGAGTTCAAGTGTACATAATCACACAAAGTAAATTGGAGACAACACTGGATCCATGAGCCCCTAAATCTAAAACAAAACTCAACAAGAAGAAGCATAGGAAAACCTGACAGAGGTCAGTCATTGAGACATGGAAGGACCATACCTTTCAGCTCAGCAGGTAGGAGTCTAAGATGGGATTATAAGTGAGACCAACCGAATCTGCATGCTGGCTAATGGGCAGCATTTTGTGTCCTGAAATAATGTTTGTGTTTGTGTACATGTGTATGTGTGTGTATGTGTGTGTGTATGTGTGTGTGTGTTATATTTTTGTGTGTTTGTAAGATTGTGTGCAGGAAAGGAGAAATGTACATGTAAATAAAGAAAATATCTAATAAAAAAAAGATTGTGTGCTTGTGCATGGCGGGAGGAGTTGTGCATTGAGATGAGTGTATAATAAGGCTTTTGTTGTTGTTTGTTTGTTGTTTTGTCTTTTGTTTAGTTTGGTCTGGTTTCGTCTCCTTGTTTTATGGGAAGATATATTTTGTTTATTTTTGAGACAGGTTTCTTACAGACACACATTCAGAGAACAATAAAGCTCATTGAGCTTCTTTCTAACCAGTCTGTTAGACAATAAAGATCATGTCTCACAGAACCTAAAGCTTCTCTCACTCTCTCCCTTGCACTTGTTCTTTCTCTTGCTCACTCTTGCTTTCTTCGCTCACTCTTGTTCTCTCTCACCCTCTCTTGCTCTCTCTTGCTCTGTTGCTCTCTTGCTCTCTCTTGATTTTTCACTCTCTCCTCACTATTACTCACTCTTTGTCACACTCACCACAGAGATAAAACTCTACTTATGTATGCAGTCCCCAATGAAGAATTTCCAATCATACAAAATTATTCTTGAACTTTTGTGTCAGTGCTGGAGATTCTAACTCTGATTCAAGGGCTGGTACATGAAGTGTACTTACCTACTGAGCAACCTCCCTAGCATCACCACACAAATATTTATATGTCAAGTAGAGGTTATTGTGTAGCACCTTAGCAAATAAGGAAATAAAATTAGATTGTTATAACTAGAAAGACATAAAAAAGAACCTGGAGCTCGGTAAGGAACATTCAGAAGCAAGCTAGTGGAATGAGCATAAGTAACCTTTATGATTCTTCCTGATCCAAGCGTTGACATGGTAAGTGTATTGAGGACACTGAGTAATAGGGGCTATTACATGGAGTCAGATGATAGGAGACTGGGTGGTGACTATATAAATGGTTACCTTTCACCTCATCATAACTTAGTACTAGGATGGTTTCTCTTTCCCTCAGGGATATCCAGCCATGAGTATGTTTGAACCACGATCCAAAAGTCACTGTACAGAAAAGGACAGAACGTGGAGATTAAAAATATCTAAATATATAAACTCTGGAAATCAGTTTGGCGGTTCCTCCAGAAATTGGACATAATTCTACCGGAGGACCCAGCTATACCACTCCTGGGCATATACCCAAAAGATACTGCAACATGTAAGAAGGACACATGCTCCACCATGTTCATAGCAGCCTTATTTATAATAGCCAGATCCTGGAAACAACCCAGATGTCCCTCAACAGAGGAGTGGATAGTGGTGTTTGCCTTTATAAGAGTTGCCTAGGTCACGTTGTCTCTTCACAGCAATGAAAACCTAATTAAGATACTTCTGAAACTACAGTTCTGGGAAACCTGACCACACCTTCTGGCCTTTGTACGCTCCTACTTTCATGTGCGAGGCACACATTATTTTTTTAAAGTAGTGTCAGATTCACACCAGAATCTG
>NW_022196904.1:12250218-12250447 GCF_008632895.1 Mastomys coucha
GCTCTTAACCTCGGAGCCACCTCTCCAGCCCTGTGTTTTAACTTTCATTACAATGGATTGCAGTTCATTAACCATTGTTAATATCCTAGTGTGCCTGATCTACTCCATTGTCATTGTTGATGGGCCACTAAGAATATGATCTTTTCTTTTCTTTTTTTAAGATTTATTTATTTCATGTATGTGAGTACACTGTTGATGTCTTCAGATACACCAGAAGAGGGCATTGGAT
>NW_022196904.1:12250721-12250907 GCF_008632895.1 Mastomys coucha
ACATCATTGGGCCTTGTGAAATGCCTCCTCTTCAGACCAGGGAATAACCACTGTACTGTGATTTTTTTTCTCTTACAGTGTGGTGTATTGTCTCATCACCACTACTGTTGCCAGGACGTGGCTGAAGTCTTGAGAAACAACCAGAACCTGAGGAACCTACAGGTTTCAAACAATAAAATAGGAGAC
>NW_022196904.1:13502214-13505031 GCF_008632895.1 Mastomys coucha
TTTCTTTCTGCCTTTTAGTTAGTTTGGCTAAGGGTTTGTTTATCTTGATGATTTTTCTAAAAAAATAAACCGGCTCTTGGTTTTGTTGATTCTGTATATTGATCTCTTTATTTCTTTTTTTATAAATCTATTTATTATTATAATAACTACACTGTAGCTGAGGGTGTCAGATTTCATTATGGATGGTTGTGAGCCACTGCGTGGTTGCTGGGATTTGAACTCACAACCTTTGGAAGAGCAGTCAGTACTCTTACCCACTGAGCCATCTCACCAGCCTGATCTCTTTATTTCTAATTGATTGATCTCAGCCATGAGTTTATTTCCTGCTATGTACTCCTCTTTGTGTGTTTGCTTCTTTTTTTTCCTGGAGCCATTAATGTACATTTTATTTGTTAGTATTAGAATTCTCCAACTTCTTTTGAATGTATTTAGTGCTATGAACTTTCCTCTTAGCACTACTTTTATAATGTTCCATAATTTGGGGTATGTTGTACCCTCATTTTCATTGAACTCTAGAAAGTCCTTAATTTCTTCTTTCTTTATTTCTTTCCTGACTCGGACATCATTGAGTCAAGGCTTGTTCAGTTTCCACGACTATGTAGGGTTTCTGTGATTTCTCTTGTTGTTCAAGTCCAGTTTTAATCCATGGAAGTCTGATAGGATACAAGGAGCTATTTCAGTTTTCTTGTATCCATTGAGGCTTGCTTTGTGTCCTAGTATATGGTCAGTTTTGGAGACGGTTCCATTAAGTGCTGACAAGAAGGTGTATATTCTTTTGTGTTTGGGAAAAATGTTCTATGAATATGTTAAATCCGTTTGATTCAGAACCTCTGTTAATTTCATTTCTGTTTAGTTTCAGTCTGGATGGCTTTTCCATTGGTGAGAATGGGGTGTTGAAGTCTCCCACTGTTATTGTGTGGGATTCAATATGGGACTGGAGCTTTAATAAAACTGCTTTTACGAATATGGGTGCCTTTGCATTGGGGGCATAGATGTTTAGAATTGAGACGCCATCTTGGCGGATTTTTCCCCTTGAGTATGAAGCATCATCCCTACCTCTTTTGATTACTTTTGGTTGGAAGTCTGTTTTATTTGATATTGGAATGGCAAGTCCAGCTTTTTCTTCAGTCTATTTGCTTGGGAAAGCTTTTTTTATTTCATTATTTTGAGATATTGGTTCTAAAGCAGATGCCACTGGAGCTGAAGCTCCACTCCAAAGACCTGGCCTTAATTGAATCTCCAGATAAAGTGACCTTGGCAGCTCCCTCTTTTACCCCCTCTATCCGGATGGCAGACACTCCCTCCCTGTCCTACCCTGTGGCCCCACTCAGTCTGGCTAGGTTGAAAACATCTATCTTTTTTTAAATTTTTGTTTGATTTTCTGTGTTTCTTTGTTTTCTGAGACAGGGTTTCTTGGTATAAAACCTGGCTGTCCTGGAAGGCTGACATAGAGCATACCTGCCTCTGCCTCCCCAGTGCTGGGGTTAACTATTCATGTACCACCACCGGACTTTGAGACCATCTTTCTTAACTGAGTAGGCAGAGATACTCAATTCAGGTTTGGTTAGAGTGTGAGAAACAATCACAGCCTTTGCTCTATTTCTTGGGGTTCCCTGTACTTTAGGGCCCCAGTCCAGAAGAAATTTGGCTTTCCCTAAGCAGTAACCAAATCATGAAATGGTGTCTTCTCAGCCTGTTGTGCAGGGGTCCTTCTCATTCCTGCTTACTGGTGTCAGCTCTTAATTGTTTCCTCCCATCTTAATTAATTCATGCAGCCACCAACTCACCAGGAAATCAGTGGGCTGCTGCAACTTGCCCAATCCTCTGTTTGACCTCAACTCAAAGGATCTGTCTCTTCAAATTTGAAACTCAGTTCTCTTTACAGTCTTTGATCCTACCACTCTGCAGACCCTCAAATCCATTATTCTTGCTCACACTTTGGTGCCACTCAGGTTTCAGTCTTACCCTATGGAGACCTAGTCTTACAGATTTAATTATGAATGTTTTATTGTCTTTTGTTTTGGTTTTGAGTTAGGATCTTTCTATTATGCCAGGCTGTTTAGAGATGACCTTGGCTCAGCCTCCTGAGTGCTCATTAGAGGTGCCGGTCACCACAATCCTTCAAGATTTAATCATTATTTCCAGAGCAATTAGAGAGGGACAGGTTTTTATGAAAATTTGAAAACTAAGGGAAAATTGGCCTTTCCCAACTTCGTAAGGCTCCAGCCCAGAAGAAATTAGGGATGTACCTGTCAGTCACTTTCTCAGGAAATAGATTTCTACCCAGTCTGTCTGTTTCCAGGGCTCCTACCCATTTCTATCTCTCTCTAAGCACCCATTCTTCGAGGCCAGCAGCCAGTTCAGTCTTCAGCTACCTTGTTTGCTCCCTTATTCAAACATCATTCTCTTCCTGGGCCATCAACAATTTCTAAATGGCTCTGCAATCTCTCTGTAGACATGGTGGTCTCTACCAAGATTTCCCTAGGCTCCTGCACAGAGTACTCAAGGTTTGGTGTGTTAGTGGCTGGGTTTCTGCTTCCAGATTGTCCCTAAGCAAAATGGTATTAAGAAGAAAGTGCCAATGTCTTTTTGTGGGGGAATAAACTGGTTTTAATTAATACCAAGGAACCCCAGTTTGCTTCCCAAGAGTCTAGCCACTCCCAATTGCAGGAATACAGAATCTCCAACTGGTTTCTTACTTGTTTGCAAGAATCTGTGTTACAAGCCGGTAGATGTTAAGAAACAGAGGGAGCCGGGCGGTGGTGGCGCTCGCCTTTAATCCCAGCACTTGGGAGGCAGAGGCAGGCGGATTTCTGA
>NW_022196904.1:13506554-13507257 GCF_008632895.1 Mastomys coucha
GGACCACAAGTTGAAACTTTTGAATAGAAGGAGTTGTGTAGCAATACTTCATGAGTGAGCAACAGAGAAGTCTGAGTCTCTAGATGCCTAAGAGATTGTAGTTAGATAGAATGTGTGCCAGGCTTTGGTGGCACATGCCTTTAATCCTAGCACTTGGGAGGCAGAGGCAGGCAGATTTATGAGTTTGAGGCCAGCCTGGTCTACAGAGTGAATTCGAGGACAGCCAGAGCTGTACAGAGAAACCCTGTCTCAAACAACCAAAAAAAAAAAAATAGAATGTATATGACCTGACAACAAAATCCTAGGGGAAGATTCAGTTAGTGTGTCCTGTGTTGTACTATAGGCTCTGTGGTCTAGGTCTCTGAGACCCTGCAGGAGAATAATATTCATCCATATTGGTAGCCGGGTTGAAGCAGAGGTCCAGCCCCAGATGCATGTATATTCACCTTCCACAATTGTCCAAACTGTCCTAAGCATTTAAGAGCAGAGCTCAGGTGTCTGACTGGGGGGGAGGGGGAGTTGGATACTGTGGCTGTCAGAGACAGGGAAGAGAAACAGACCTTGATCTCATTCGCTGTCACACCAATCAATGATGCCAGATCCATGCGTGCCTCCCTTTTTGGATTTGTGCAATTAAGAAAATATTCTTGCAGCAGGCACTTTTGTTCCTTGGTGTATGCTGTGCGTGTTTTCCGATGCTTCC
>NW_022196904.1:13508390-13510520 GCF_008632895.1 Mastomys coucha
GGTTGAGGTGGGAGTAGATGGCTGAGTGGATGAGGGGAGCCTGGGGGCTTGGGGGGGAAGCGCCCTCTCAGAGCCAAACTTGAGAAGAGGTGAAGAACTATGAGAGATTAAAATTAAGTTTTCAAGCTGTACTGTAGGAACTTAGCCTTGGTTAGACTCAGCAAGAGGCCAGTTCCCAAGAACCCAGAAACAAGGGAACCAAGAAGACCTGGCCTGAGAAGCCAGAAACAACCTGGCCCAAAACAATTGCCAGGTGGCTAGCCCGCCCCTGGACCCTAGAACGAGCTAGCACCAATCAGAACCCACCCAGTACCTTCCCCTTACCCAAGTCTTCCCTTTTGCCCCAGCAACTGCACAGGAATAATGAGCTGCCTAAGACCTTGCTTGAGGCCAGACTCCTCTACCCCTGGGAGGGATATGAGTCTCGCCCCAGCTAGCTGGAATAAAAAGCCTCTTGCAGATTGCATCAAGTCTGAGTCTGGGTGTTGTGTGGGGTCCTCACTCCCCGGATGAGTATGGGGGGTCCCTCTGGGAACCTCACAATTCCATGAGGGAGGACATGGACAGGTGGCCACATTTGGAATTCAAATAAATAAAATAATTTAATTTTTAAAATGTCACAGATCCTCTTTCTTTCTGCTGGTCTCTCTGACTCTGGTTAAGGAGTGAACAGCCATAGAACAGGATCATACAAGTGACCCCATCCTACTCTCATCTACACAAGAGCACTCATTGTCTAATTACTCTGGAAATCATAAGGCTCTTACATCTAGCACAGACTCACCCTGGTATTGAAACTCTACTCCAAGGGCTGGGCCTTAATTGAATCTCCACCCAGGACCCTCCCATAGGCTCCTCCTTTCATCCCCTCACATCCAGCAGACATTCCCACCTGGGGCCTCAGTCAGTCTGCAGCCACAGCTTGTAGAATCCTGGCCAGGTGGAAGACACCATTTTTGTCTTTTGATATTTTTGAGACAGGGTTGCTCTGTATGAACTCCCTGGCTGTCCTATAACTCACCTTGTAGACAAGGCTGACCTAGAACTCACAGAGCTCCACATGACTCTGCCACACAACCCAGTGCTTAGATTTTTTTGTTGTTATTTTTGTTTTGTTTTGTTTTGGTTTGGTTTGGTTTTTCGAGACAGGGTTTCTCTGTGTAGCCCTGGCTGTCCTGGAACTCACTCTGTAGACCAGGCTGGCCTCAGTAATCCACCTGCCTCTGCCTCCCAAGTGCTGGGATTAAAGGTGTGTGCCACCACCACCTGGCCATCTATAAGAAATTTGTCCTTGAACATTCAGGGATTATCTTAAGAACTGGGCCTCCTTCTTGAGCTTCATATGCTGAGGGGGTTTGCAGCCCCATGGGAAGAGGGGAAGAGCAACAGTGTCAACCAGCCAGACCCCCGGGATCTCCCGGTTACTGGACCAACAAGCAAAGAGTACACATGCAGCAGAGGATGGCTTTGTTGGACATGAGTGGAAGGAGAGGCCCTTGTACCTGAGGGGGTTCTATGCCCCAGTGTTGGGGAATGCCAGAGCAGGAAGATGGGAGTGGGTGGGGGACTACCCTCATAGAAGCACAGGAAGGGAGGATAAGATAGGGATTCCGGAGGGGAGACCTGAAAAGGGGGTAACATTTGAAATGTAAATAAATAAAATATCCAATAAAAGAAGAAAAAGAAAGGAAAAGAATTGGGCCTCTTCTCACAGTGCCTGCCCAGTGATGTTTCCCCTTAACTTTTTTGTTTGTTTGAGACAAGGTCTTATAGATGTCCCTGATGTCCAAGATCTCACTATACAGACAAGCCAGGCCTCATAATCACAGAGAGCCACTTGCCAATGGTTCCTGAGTCCTGGGATTAACGGTTTGGTCCACACACCCAATATTGTTACACTTTCTAGATGGAGAAAGGCCTGTTCAGCCTCAGAGCTTCCTGGCAGTGACACTTTTGACCCAGAATACCCCACCACCACCACCATGCCCACCCCAAACCTCCCTCTGGTCCCAAGGTCACTGGAGAGCCCACTGTGACTTTTTCCTAGTCCTACATGCATACGTTAAAGAGAAATAAATCAGAGAAACTCCAAAGTCCCCACCTCCTACAGTAAACCCTCTCATCAATTTA
>NW_022196904.1:13511232-13516265 GCF_008632895.1 Mastomys coucha
CATTGGTTTCGTTCTTGGCAAACTGACCTGGACCACTCCACATGGCCTTTATTGTTCCTGATGTTATTACATGTTCTTCTTTTTTGTTGTTGTTGTTTTTTTGTTCTGTTTTGTTTTTTGTTTTTTTAAGGCAGGGTTTCTCTGTATATCCCTGACTGTCCTGGAACTCACTCTGTAAACTAGGCTGGCCTCAGACTCAGAAATCTGCTTGCCTCTGCCTCCCACATGCTGGGATTAAAGGCGTGCACCACCACTGCCCAGCCTACATGTTCTTTTTTTACAATACATTCACGACCATCAGAAGATATTAATTTCACATACATAGATAGCATCAGGGCCTTCACAGCCACCATAGGTTTTCTCCTCTCTATCCATTATGTTATTATAAAATTCTACTTGATCCCAGAGGAACTTTAGTAGTTTCCCTCGTGGGTTCCGGGGCACAGGAAGGCAATTTTGGGGTTTTTAATTTAATTTCATTTTTTACTTACTCACTGCTCCCACACACACAATCTGTTCCCCATTCCCACCCCTACCTCCTATGCCCCATCCCTTTCTCTGAGTGGGTGGGAGGTCAGAGTATCCCCCAACCCTGGCATTTCAAGTCTCTGCAAGTCTAAGTGCTTCTTCTCCCACTGACACAAGACAAGAAGATATCCTACATACAGGCAACAGCTTTTGGGATAGCTCCTGCTCCAGTTGTTCCAGACACACATGAAGACCAGCCTGCACATCTGCTACCTATGAGGGGGAGTCCTAGGTCCAGCTTGTGTATGTTCTTTGGATGGTGATTCAGTCACTGAGGGACCCAAGGGTCCTGGGAAGCTTTTTTCACATCTACAGAGGAATAACATTTACCACAAAATTGAACACAAATGTAACCAAATAGGACATTGTGAAGCTATTGCCAGAAAAATTTATCTATGATTATGTGGTGGTGCACACCTTTAATGCCAGCACTTGGGAGGCAGAGGCAGGCAGATTTCTGAGATCGAGGCCAACCTAGTCTACAGAGTGAGTTCCTGGACAGCCAGGGCTATACAGAGAAACCCTGTCTCAGAAAAAAGAAGAGGAGGAGGAGAAGGAGAAAGAGGAAGAGGAGGTGGAGGAGAAAGAGGAGGAGGAGGAAGAGGAGGAGGAGGAGGAGGAAGAGGAACTCTCAGTCTGCTTCTCAAACCATATGGAATCATGGCCACATTTCTTTATTGGTCATGATTTTGCTTGGGAACTGAAAAACTAACAGAGCACTTGGTACTGCTGGGTTTGTACTACAGCCAAAAAGATGCATCTTCTTTGGTAAGTGACCATCTCAGAAAAATGACCTCCATATAGTTTGCAGCCCATGGCTCCTGCTCATGACTTCCCATTACTAGAGACCCTTCATTGCTTTTGTTCTATTCTTTCATTTCCAATTCATTCAAGATCTGTCTACATAGCCATGAACCTCCTGAATCTCACTATATAGACCAAGCTGGTCTGAAAATTACAGACATCCAACTGCCTTTGTCTCCTGAATGCTGGGATTAAAGGTGTAGGCAAACACACGAGCTTCCTCCACCCTTTCTACTGTCCAAGGGCCTGCTCAGCATTCCATCTTGTTAATTGAGTGTATGAAAACAGACACATGTGACTGTGTGAGCACATAAGTCCAGCAGAGGGTAGAAGAGCCCTGCATTGGAGGTCCTGAAAGTGGGCAGACAAACAACATAGTTACTATGACCTGAACTGGGTGCTCTGAGTTATCTTAAGCACCCAAGATTTTAATTTTCTTGGATATTGTGGCAAACTGTAAAGTAGTAACAGAAATATGTGGAATTGTATCAAAATCACTTTATTGATTTAAAGATAATGTATAAATAACACAATAGATTACTTCAACTCATTGATTAGGGAAGATCATAGTGAAGAAAGATGTGTTAGCACAAACTTGGAATCTAAACACTGAGAAGAAAGAAAACAGACAGAATGTTGAGGTCATGGTGCACTCCATGAAAAAATGCTGTATCTAATAGCTGTAAGCAATCTGTGCTGTATTCTGAAGCCATGTTGGTATCAGCAGGCCTTGCTATAGCTAGGAGATCATATTGATATGAATGGCTTGTACTTCACCTTAGTCCATGTCTATGTTTATGGTCCTAGCTGCCTCTGTGTGGGCCTTGTCTGGGTCCACAATTCTTCTGCTGCTGGGGGCCATGTTCTTACATGCTCCAACTTACTATGAAGAACAACAATTCTATTATTGCTGTGATATCAATGTCTTCACACTCCCAGTTAAGAGTGTAGGACACGGAAAACTTCTGTGAAAACCAATAATCACATCCCAACACAACCCAAATCCAAACTAACAAACTAAAAACCTAGACAGGAAGTCATTAAAAAGAACTATTAAAATGGGATGTGATGGGATGGTGAGATGGCTCAGTGGGTAAGAGCACTGATGATTGCTCTTTCAAAGATCCTGAGTTCAAATCTCAGCAACCACATGGGGGCTTACAACCACCACTGGTAATGAGATCTGATGCCTTCTTCTGGCACATCTGAAGACAGCTACAATGTACTTATGTATAATAATAAATAAATCTTTTGGCAGAGACTGAGCGAGAAGAGTTGACAAAAGCGAGTGTGCTGACCGGAGCGAGCAGAGGTCCTAAAATTCAATTCCCAACAACTACATGAAGGCTACCATCTGTACAGCTACAGTGTGCTCACATACATGAAAAATAAGTAAATAAATCTTTTTTAAAAATGTGATGGGATGCTGAAGTACAGCCCTGCACAACTGATGGATTTTGGCAGGGGTGAAAGTGGAGAAGGACTCAGTTGTGTTTAAGAAGCAGTCCACGAAGACTATAACCATGCTCTGATGAGTATATTGATAACACAAATTAGTCCTGTTTTTATTTTCATTTTTATAACTTTTTTTTTTTTTTTTTTTTGGTTTTTTCGAGACAGGGTTTTTCTGTATAACCCTGGCTGTCCTGGAACTCACTCTGTAGATCAGGCTGGCCTCGAACTCAGAAATCTGCCTGCCTCTGCCTCCCTCCCAAGTGCTGGGATTAAAGGCGTGTGCCACCACCACTTGGCTTTTTTTATAATATTTTTGTTAGGGGAAATCACAAGGTTGGGGTGAACTTGGAAGGATGGGGAAATGAATGTGACCAGGTGGTATATGATATAAAATTCTAACAGATTCAACAAATTGTTATGCTGCAAAAATAGCTGTGTATTTTATTCACATATATATGAATATTCATGAAATACATATAAATATACATATATACACATATATGTATATATAGCTGAATTTTCCACTACTTAATTGATTGGATAATGAAGACAAAGGAAGAGGGAACCTAGGCTAAGGCGGGCACTTCCTTTTGGATGGAAGCGGGTGCAAAAGCAGGCAAAATGTAGACTGGGGACTGTTAGATCTGGTGGCAGAATCCACCAGAATCCGCCCCCCTGAAGAATAGTTGATGAGTTTAGGATGATAGATTGCGAGCCCAGCAGTTGTGTTATCTGTTGATTTTAAACTAAGATCGTCTGGTGTTTTCCATTTGCGGTGACTCAGGTGGGCCAGAGGGAACGAACATAGCTGAGGCAGAATTGAGCCAGGCTTTAGGACGTGAAGACTGGGCAAGGACTGAGCTCTAGGGGGAAAGATAACCTCATCGGAGCATGGGCTGGTAAAAGCATGCAAACAGCTGCCCAAGGGGACCAAGAGAGCTATCTCAGCTCTGGAGAAGCAGAGCCAGCATTGGTGGGAGAGGCATTGGGTGGGGGAAACACGCGGTCTCAGACTATGTACTGGGCTGGGGACAGAACAGATGGGAATGCCGGCCAGTGCCAAGCCAGCAATAGGGTAGATTGATTTTTAATAATTTCACACTACATATATTGAAAATATTTAATACAAAATTAACTTGGAAAAATTTAAAAACAAACCTCCTTGAATGGAGTCTCCCTTGGACTTCCAGCTAACTTCATAGCTACCACTGGACCTGCTACTGATGCTGTGATGGTCTTTGCAGCTTAGTTTAGATAGGCTCTTGGGCTGGAGCTGGGTATGCAGCTATTACATAAGCTGCCGAGTGACTTGTGATTGTGTCTACTGCTACTGGGGCTTGGTCAACCTGTACAGACATCAGGGCTTCACATAAGAGACTCTTGTTGGTCTGAGAAATGGAGAAGATGGATTCCTTCTGCCTCTGTTGAGGTCCACTAACTTGACTCTTGCTGAGGCATATCTCTTCATATGTGAGCTGGGTGGAGAAGGAGAGCTGACACATGATGGTCTCTCACACATGGGAAATATGAATTCTGAGTCTGGGGAAGTATCTGAAGGGCTAAGCAGAGGAGGACAATTGAAAATAATATCCCCATAGTCAGAGGCCAGGGGAAAGAAAGTGCCTTTGGGGCTGGCCAATCTAGTACAAAATCCTGGCCTTCATTCCACATTTTGTCTATAACCTCCCTCTGCTACTTGGTTGTTGTGTTTTTTGGGGTAGATCTCCCCCACAGGCTGGATCAGTGTTAGAGAAGATGGATTCCTGGTCTGGGGAATTACTTGAGGGCCTGAGTTCAGGAAGAGGGCTCACAACCTGATGGTAGCTGACATACAAGGAAGGTGGATTCTGAGTCTGGGACAATATTTATAAGGACTGAGAAGAGGAGCAGAGCTGGCTCCAATAGTCTCTCACAGAAATTGCACTGCCTGACACAGCAAGAGAAACACAAACTTTGTGGAGGCCATACCTATCCCCTTGCTACCTAGGTAGCTCTTGATCCTTCGGCCTCTGTTGAGGTCCACTAACTTGGCTCTTGCTGAGGTATATCTCTTCAGTGGTGGGAAAATTGGGAATCTGGTGTAGAAAAAACTTGGTGGGCCGGGGGGGTGGTGGCGCACGCCTTTAATCCCAGCACTTGGGAGGCAGAGGCAGGTGGATTTCTGAATTTAAGGCCAGCCTGGTCTACAGAGTGAGTTCCAGGACAGCCAGGGCTACACAAAGAAGTCCTGTCTCGGAAAAAAAAAA
>NW_022196904.1:13517080-13522080 GCF_008632895.1 Mastomys coucha
GAGGAAGAGGAAGGGGAGGAAGAGGAGGAGGAGGAGGAGGAGGAGGAGGAAAAGCAACACTGGCACTGGCAAAGAAAACAGGAAGTTTCCAGCTTTGGGGGTCTGTAGGCATATCTTGAGTTCCACATACAGGCTTCCTAGATAGTTTTTGAGTCTTCTTCTGCTTCCTAGCACATCTGTACTGGAAATAGATCTAGAAAGACACACACACACACACACACACACACACACACACACACAAAGCAGACATTAGGAGAGGCCTGATTTACTAATTGGTACCAAATCTAAATATGCTGGGTAAAAAGCCTGGGACTTGTCTCTACCCAGAACACATTACAGAACTCTAAGATTTCTGGACCTAGAAAATGGAGGCAGAACAAGCTGCACATGAAACCCACAGACTAAGGATGCGTTTTGTTTTTTTGTTTTTTGTTTTCAATTTCCCTAGCTATGGATGTTGTGAGCTCCTTATGTGCTGTGCTATGTCCATCTGCTGCTGCTTATCCTTTTCCTTATATTATTTACACTCCAGATTTTATTCACCTCCCATACCACCCTCTGACTGTTCTCCATCACATACCTCATCCCTACCCCCTGTCTCCATGAGGATGTCCCCACCCACCCATCCCACCAGACCTCTAAACTCCCTGGGGCCTCCAGTCCCTTTAGGGCTAGGTGCATCTTCTCCAACTGAACCCAGACCCAGAAGTCCTCTCCTGTATATGTGCTGTGGGACTCATATCAGCTGGTGTATGCTGCCTGATTGGTTGTCCAGTGTCTGAGAGATCTCGGGGGTCCAGGTTAGTTGAGACTGCTGGTCCTCCTACAGGGTCACCCTCCTTCTCAGCTTCCAGCTTTTCTCTAGTTCAACCACAGGGGTCAGCAACTTCTATCCATTGGTTGGGTGCAAATATCTGCATCTGACTCTTTCAGGTGCTTGTTGGGTCTTTTAGAGGGCAGTCATGCGATGTCCCCTTTTGTGAGTGCTCTGTAGCCTCAGTAATAGTGTCAGGCCTTGAGCTGGGTCCAACTTTGGGCCTGTCACTGAATCTCCTTTTTCTTTTTTTCTTTTTTCTTTTTTTTTGTTTTTGTTTTTGTTTGTTTTTTGTTTTGTTTTGTTTTGTTTTGTTTTTTTCGAGACAGAGTTTCTCTTGTATAGATAGCCCTGGCTGCCCTGGAACTCACTCTGTAGACCAGGCTGGCCTCAAACTCAGAAATCCACCTGCCTCTGCCTCCCAAGTGCTGGGATTAAAGGCATGCACCACCACTGCCCGGCTGGATCTCCTTTTTCTCAGGCACCTTTCCATATCCGTCCCTGCAGTTCTTTCAGACAGGAACAATCATGGGTCAGAGTTTTGACTGTGGGATGGCAACCTCATCCCTCATTTGATGCCCTGTCTTTCTGCTGGAAGTGGGCTCTACAAGTTCCCTCTCCCCTCTATAGGGTGTTGCAGGAAATATTAAAAAGAACAGCAAGTTCCTGCGCTTGACCCAGCTACTTTCATCCCCAGCAGTCTTAATGACCAGTTCTTATCTTGGGGAGACTCTCTGACTCAGAGTTCCAAAATCTCTCCACCCAGCTCACTAAGTTCCCACTGGCAGATCCTTACCATGCCAGCCCCTTGCTTCAAATCCCCCACGGCCTTTGTGGTGCACATGAGGCAAACCCACACTTTGCCATCTTTACCTTTCTCTCTTGAAGCCAGAGGAGCCACAGTGTGAAGGAAAACACAACACAAACTTAGTTCCAAAACAACAATAACTCAATCGAGGTGCGCAACAGCTAAAATCCTAATCTTGTAAACCTCATTAAATCTAAAGATTTAAATCTCCAGAGGTGAATCCTGATGGGTCCGCCATTGAAACCGGGAGACACTAGTAGCTACATCTTGTCCTCACACTATCCCTCACGCTATGTCCTGTTCCAGGACAGCCAAGGCACACAGGGAAAACTTGTCTCAAAAAAACAAAAACGAAAACAAAAGCAAAAGACAAAAAAAAAATCTCCCAGCCAAATATACAGCAGCACCATATGGTTTTAGGGCAGAATTCTACCAGACTTTCAAGGAAGCGCCAATACCAACACTCTTCAAACTACTCCACAAAATTGCAACAGAAGGAACACTGCCAAACCTACTTTCTGAGGCCATAGTCACCCTGATACCTAAGCCACACAAAGATGCAACAAAGAGAATTTCAAACCAATGTCCCTATGAACACTGATGCCAAAATGCTCACAAAACAAGTTAAAGAACATATCAAAATTATCATCCACCATGATGAAGCAGACTTTATACAAGAGATGCAGGGATGGCGCAACATATAATAATCCATCAAAAATCCATAATATAAACAAACAAAAACCACAATCTTCTCATTAGATGCTGAAAAGGTCTTTTTCAAATTTCAGCATCCCTTTATAAAAGTCTGGGAGAGACTAGAGATGCAAGATGCACACACAAACACAAGAAAAGTATTATACAGCAAGGCAATTGCCAACAAAAATCAAATGGAGAGAAACAGCAATTCCACAAAAATCAGGGACAAGCAAAGGCTGTCCACCCTCTCCATGTCTATTCACAGAGTACTTGACTTTTTTTTTTTTTTTTGTCTTTTCGAGACAGGGTTTCTCTGTGTAGCCTTGGCTGTCCTGGAACTCACTCTGTAGACCAGGTTGACCTCAAATTTCCTCAGAAGTCCACCTGCCTCTGCCTCCCAAGTGCTGGGATTAAAGGTGTGCGCCACCACCGCCCGGCTAACATTTTAGATAGAGCAAGAAACAACAAAAGGAGATCAGAGGGATACAAATTGGAAAGAAAGAAGTGAAAGTATCACTATTCACAGAAAATATGATAATATACATGAGTGACCCTTAAAAAGTTTTCCAAGGAACTCTTACAGCTGATAAACACCTTCAGCAAAGTGGCTGGATACAAAATTAACTCAATAAAATCAGTAGCAGTTCAATATACAAATGATAAACTAGCTGAGAAAGAAATTAAGGAAACAAAACCATTCAGAGTAGCTAATAATAATAATAATAATAATAATAATAATAATAATAATAATAAATATTGATGTAATTTTAATCAAGCAAGTGAAAAGCCTATAGGAAAAGAAGTTCTGGGGGGGTGTTTTCTTTTTTTGGTATTTTCGAGATAGGGTTTCTCTGTATAGCTCTGGCTGTCCTGGAACTCACTCTGTAGACCAGTCTGGTCTCAAACTCAGAAATCCACCTGCCTCTGCCTCCCAAGTGCTGGGATTAAAGGTGTGCGCCACCATACCCAGCTAGAATTTCAGGTATTTAAAGAAGCTAAGTAATAAGAAAGGCCAAAGGGAGATGATTGAGTATCACTGAGGAGTAGTACAAAGAGAAGGAGAGAGGAGTGGATGGGGGAAAGTGGAGATTGAAACAGTAGGGTCAGGTAGAGGGGGCAGATGAAAGGAGTACTGGAACAGACTACTGGAATGGGCTGTTGTGTAAACCGCCCTTCCGTCCAGCGGAAATAAGGAGGCAACAACGAGCTCTACCCTATGCAGTTTAATTAGGGACCTTGTAATCTTGCTTCTTACATCTTACTTATTTCTATCTTACTTCTTCTATTTTACTACTTACATCTTTACATCTTACTACTTACATCTTACTACTTTCTTCTTACTCCTATTTCCTACTTACTCCTATTCCCTACATACATCTTACTTCTATCTCCTACATCTTACTTACTCCTATTCTTACATACATCTTACTTCTATATCTCTTTACATCTTATTTCTATCTTATTTCTATCCTTACATCTTACTTCTATTCCTACATACTTACTCCTAATTACCATATCCAGCCCCCAGCCCTTGCGGGTTAAATACTTTCCCTGGTCCCAATCAGCATCGGCTACATGACAAAGCACAATAGGCTGCGGGAAAATCATGCCAGCTTGCATCACAAATTAGAGGCACTTAGCTTTTTCAACTAAGGGCTTGTTTATCAATGCTCTCTGCTCTGGCCGGAGACCAGGTGTTCAACATATATCTAGGTATAGGGTGGCAGTTGCGGCTCCCCACACTGTTGTATATCTAAGAGGAGCTAGAAACCAAGGGCAATGGGCACTCTCAGAAATTTATCAGGGTGACCCTAGCTTGCACTCCTACCAATGTGGGATATGGAAACAGAAATGGGCATTCCCTGTAATCAGGAAAGACTTCCAATGGAAGGAGTGGGACAATAACCCAGTCACAAAAGTTTTAACCTACAAATTGCCCCATCTCCCCTCCTTCTGATTCCATCAGGATACACTCCATTTCTATCTCTCATTAGAAAAGAACTAGCTTCTAAGAGATAACAACAAAACAGAACACAGTAAAATATAAGATGAAACAAAAACCGTCATATCAAAGTTAGACATGACAAGCCAAGAGAAAAATAAAAGAGCCCAGAGCAGACACAAGAATCAAAGACCCACTTGGTGTATATCAAGGTGCCATACCCACCCCCATCTCTGTCTGTCTGTCTGTCTCTTTCGGCATATTGTCTGGGAGTGGGTCTCTGAATTTGTTCCCATCTGCTGCCAGAGGAAGCCACTCTTGTTTGTTTGTTTGTTTGTTTGCTTGCTTGCTTGTTTTTCATAGTCAGGGTAATTCCATGTAGCTCTGCTGACCTTGAACTCCCAAAGATCCAACTGCCTGTTTCCTGAGTGCTGAAATTAAGGGTGACTGCCACCACTGCCAGGCTGAGGAAGCCATCCTCATGATTGCTTAATAAGGCACTGATCTATAATTGTAGCAAAATACCATTAAGAGTCACTATCTTGTTACTTCCTACTGCTTTAAGTTTCCTGACCTCCTCTCAGATGCAACTGAATTCTGTTTCAACTCTCATTCTCTCCAGTTTCTACTCTCCCATTATACCTGAACCTCCTATTCCCATTCCTCCCAGTACCCCAGATACATTCCAGAGAGACAGACAGACAGGCAGGCAGGCAGGCAGGCAGGCAGACAGACAGACA
>NW_022196904.1:13524007-13563714 GCF_008632895.1 Mastomys coucha
TGTGTGTCTGTGTGTGTGTGTGTCTCTGTGTGTGTGTGTGTTTCCCTTCTTTTGATTTTGCTGCTCTGAGTTTGTTTATGTCCTGTGTTTTTGTGGGTGTAGTTAACTTCTTTAAGTTCTAGTTTTCCTTTTAATACCCTCTGTGGGACAGGATTCATAGATAGGTACTGTTTAAATTTGGCTTTATCATAGACTATCTTGTGATTGAAGGTTTTGTTAAGTAGTCTTTGCTAGTCTGGACTGGCGTCTGGGGTTTCTTGTTGTCTGTCCAGGCCCTTCTGGCTGATGAGAAGGCATATGAAATTCTATTAGGTTTTGTGATATTTTCACTTGCAGATTTTAATATTCTTTCTTTGGTTCTGGAGGTTTAGTGTTTTGACTACTATGTGCCAAGAGGCTTGCTTTCTGGTTTAATCTCTTCCGTGTTCTGTTTGCATCTTACACCTTTATGGGCATCTCTGTCCTTAGATTGGGGAAATTTTCTTCTATGATTTTGTTGAAAATATTTTCTGAGTCTTTGAGCTAGTGTTCTTCTCCTTTCTCTAGTCCTATTATTCTTTTTTTAAAGAATTATTTAGATCCCATTACAGATGGTTGTGAGCCACCATGTAGTTGCTGGGACTTGAACTCAGGCCCTCTGGAAGAGCAGTCAGTGCTCTTAACCACTGAGCCATCTCTCCAGCCCTAGTCCTATTATTCCTAGGTTTGGTCTATTTATAGTGTTCCAGACTTCCTGGATGTTTTGGGTCAGGAGTTTTGTAAATTCAACATTTCCTTTGACTGAAGTACTCATTGCTTCTATCCCTATCTTCAGCACCTGAGATTCCCTCTTTCATCTTTTCTGTTCTATTCATAAAGCTTGCCTCTACTTCCTGTTTGAATTCCTAAATTACAGCTTTAGGGTTTCCTCAATTTGGGTTATGGTTATTGATTTTATTTCCTTTTTCAGGTCTTGAACAATTTTCTTTGTTTGTTTGTGTGTTGTTGTTGTTGTTTTCGAGACAGGGTTTCTCTGTGTAGGCTTGGCTGTCCTGGAACTCACTCTGTAGACCAGGTTGGCCTCGATCTCAGAAATCTGCCTGCCTCTGCCTCCCAAGTGCTGGGATTAAAGGCATGCGCCACCATTGCCTGGCCCAACAGTTTTCTTTCTTCCATTGTTTGTTGATGTTTCCTGGATTTCTTCAAGGATTTGTTAATTTCTTCTTTTTTTAACCTTTAAAATGGTAGTTTATTTTGGGTTTTTTTTTAAAGATTTATTTGTTATTATAAATAAGTACAGTGTAGCTGTCTTAAGAGGTCATCAGATCTCATTATAGATGGTTGTAAGCCACTGTGTGGTTGCTGGGATTTGAACTCAGGACCTTCGGAAGAGCAGTCAGTGCTCTTACCCACTGAACCGTCTCACCAGCCCCCCGGTTTTTTTTTTTTATTAATCATTTTATTTGTTTATATTTCAAATGATATCTCCCTTCCTGGTTACCCCTCCACAAACCTCCCATCCCATTTCCCCTCTCATCCCCCACCACCTTTGCCTCTATAAGGGTGCTCCTCCACCTACTCCCACCTCACCTCTCTAGCATCCCCCTACACTGGGGCATCAAGCCTCCCTCCCCTCCCATTGATGTCAGATAAGGTCATCCTCTGCTACATATGTATCTGGAGTCATGGTTCTTTGGTTGGTGGTAGAAAAATACAGAGGGTCAGAAAATTGAATAAAAACATGTAGCAATAGAAGATGAGAAACTGGGGGTCACCACTAGAAAATCCAGGGAAGCAAGAGGATCCCAGGATCTAATGACAATGACTTTAGCCAAAATACCCAACAAAGGAGAGATAGAACCTATAGAGACCACCTCCGGTAGATAGGCATGGCCCCCAGTTGAAGCATGCGTCCTCCCCCACCCCCGAGCAGCTCAAAATTTTTAACCCAGAAATTTTTCTGTCCAAAGAAAAGATAGACAAAAATGGAGCTAGACAGTGGTGGCACACACCTTTAATCCCAGTACTTGGAAAGCAGAGGCAGGCAGATTTCTGAGTTCAAGGCCAGCCTTGTCTACAGAGTGAGTTCCAGGACAGCCAGGGCGACACAGAGAAACCCTGTCTCGAAAAACCAAAACAAAACAAAACAAACAAACAAACAAACAAAAGATGTCTATCAGCTTCATAGAGGTGGTTTCAAGGTCTTTTTCTTAGGCTTCAGCTATGTTGGACTAGTCACCGCCTGCTATGATAGAGTATCTTGGCTCAAATGTAATCATACTGCCCTGGCTGTTATTAGATGTGTTTTTACACTAGGGTCTAGGCATTTGAGATTGCGATGATTATAGGTCTAGGTGCTGACTCCTGGATTTGCCTTTGCTGGTTGGGTGTTTTCTTCCTTGGTTTCTGTTTCCCCTTTGGATTTTAGACAATTGTGATATCTGCGTATTGCCTAGTAGAAATTTTTCTGTGGACTCGGTAAGTGTGGAGAGTAGTGTCTGTTGCAGAGCTAAGAATGAGATTGGGGAGTTGGATTTTGAATAGAAGACAGATTAGTGAAGGGCTCCAGTTAGCTTACCTGTCAACCATGGCCTGCTCAGTGGGTGTGTGCACAGAGAATGCCTGCTGGTGTTGGAAGCTGGGATGATGTGCTGGAAGGTAGGAGGAGAAGGTCTTTGTGATCCACTGGGGATGGGGTCAGAGAGAAAAGGGTGACTGCAGCAGGTGATCTGCTATAGAACTTGGGAAGAGTCTAAGACATGTCATTATTTACATTGTTGAGAGTTTGGTTTGGCTGTGATCTGATTATGACTGTGCCCTGGTTCTTCCCTCTTGTTGTGGGAAAGTTTTAACTTAATTTTGATTTTTACAGGAGCCCACAGTTGAAAGATTTTGAGCTTTTAAAGAAAATTTGGAATTTTTAAATAGACTGGATATTTAGATTCACGCCACCAGAGGGAGCCAACCCCTGAAAATGCCTGCAGAACCAGGACCCAGAGGCTGGATTGCCCAGAGACCTAGCTAGTATAGAACTAAATACAAATTGTGGAGAAGGAAACATCAGTGAAATGATTCCTAATGGTATTCTCCTCTATTCATAGATTGGTCTTACTGCAACTTGATATGAATTGGCTGTTTGATATCTTTGGGAGGCCTGCCCTTTCTGAAGAAAAATGGAAGAGTAGATGAGGAAAAGGTAGGGTTTGGGGAGACAGAGGGCATGAAAGGAGAGAAGGGAAGGGAAACTACTTTGCGGGTATATTTTTTTTTAAAAAATTGCCAAGTGTGGTGGTGCACGCCTTTAATCCCAGCACTTGGGAGGCAGAGGCAGGCAGATTTTTTAGTTCAAGGCCAACCTGGTCTATAGAGTGAGTTCCAGGACAGCCAGGGCTACACAGAGAAACCATGTCTTGGGAGAAAAAGAAGAGAAGAGGAGAGGAGAGGAGAAGAGAGGAGAGGAGAGGAGAGGAGAGGAGAGGAGAGGAGAGGAGAGGAGAGGAGAGAAGAGAAGAGAAGAGAAGAGAAGAGAAGAGAAGAGAAGAGAAGAGAAGAGAAGAGAAGAGAAGAGAAGAGAAGAGAAGAGAAGAGAAGAGAAGAGAAAATGCCTCTATGCAGGCAAGCCTGCAGGGCATCCTCTCAATTAGAGATTCATAGGGGAGGGTCTAGCCTTTTGTGAGATGGTGGCATCTCTGCATCCCTGGGTTCCTGGGCTGATGGTCCTGGATTCTTAAAAAAGTTGAGCAAACCGTGAGGAGCAAGCCAGTAAGCAGCACACACTCCATGGCCTCTGTATCAGCTCCTGCCTCCAGGCTTCTGCCCTGACTTCTGTGGTGAACAATGATATGAAAATCTAAGCCAAATAAACCCTTTCTTGCCCAAATTGCTTTGGCCATGGTACTCCATCCTATGGAAACCTGGCTCTGTTAAGGACATCTTTCTTTACTGAGCAGATGTATTCAGTGGTGGTATGCTTGGGAACTGAGAAACCAACAGAGCCTTGGGCACTCCCTTTGGGGGCTCCAGCCCAGAAGAAATTTGATCTCCACTGGTTGGTGACCATCTCAGGAAATGGGTCTTTACTCAGTCTGCTGCCCAGGGATCCTCCTCATTGCCTCTCATTGCTAGGTACCCCTTCTTGAATGGCAAGAGCCTGCTCAGTCTTTCATCTACCCACCTGTCATCTTTTCTAGCTACCCTCCCACTATCTGGGCCATTTAGAGCCCCACTCTGCTCCCCAAGATCACTGGAGCTTCCATGGTCTCTACCCAAAGTTTTCCCCAGGCTTCTACACAGAGGGCTCAAAGCAATCCCTTGAAGGTAGCCTGGTTTCTGTTCACAAATTGTCCCTGGGATAAATGGGTGTCTGAGTGACATCTCCTTGTGAGGAACTGAACTAACTGCCTTCAGTCCATTCCTAGAACCCCTCGGTTTGTTGCTCAAGAGTTTTGTCATGCCCAGCTGGACAAAGAGGAGAACAGGAGCTTCAGTTTCTTGATTATGACTGCAAACCTGTGGCAGAGAGAAACTATATTCTTGACACCATAGAGGATGAAGATTCAGTACAAAATCTAACACACAGTTAAGAAAGCTTCCCTGGCATGTGTCTCAGTGGCAGAGTACTTGCCCAGCTTTGGGGAAACAACCTGAGTTCAATCGCCAACAGTGACATCAAAGAAACAAACACAAGAAAATAGAATAATTTATCTATTTTTTTGTTGTTGGTTTTTTTGCTTTGGTTTGGTTTGGGGTTTGGTTTTTGGTTTTTGTTTGTTTGTTTGTTTGTTTCATGAGACAGGGTTTCTCTGTGTAGCCCTGGCTGTCCTGGAACTCACTCTGTAGACCAGGCTGGCCTCGAACTCAGAAATCTGCCTGCCTCTGCCTCCCAAGTGCTTCGATCAAAGGTGTGTGCCACTATTGCCCCCCCCCATTTTGTTTTTTTTGTTTTGTTTTCCTTTTGAGTTTTTGGAAATGGGGTTTCTCTGTGTAGCCCTGACTGTCCTGAAACTCTGGAGACCAGCCTGGCCTCAAACACACAGCTATCCACCTGCCTCTGCCTCCTGAGTGCTGGGATCAAAGGCGTGGGCCACAGCTGCCTGGCTCTCAAGTCTTTTATCTTTAGACTATAAAGCTCTGGCTGTCTTGAAACTTCATATGTAGACGACACTGGAATTGAAACCATAGAGATCCACCTGCCTCCCAAATGCTGGGATTAAAGGTGTGCCCACCATGCCAGGCAAAATAATTAATCCTTTGAAAGATTAATTAATGTGGCTTTGGTCTGAGCAAGATGCTCTCAGGAAATGAGAGTGTCATATATGCCCTCTCTAGAATCCAAAATGGTCAGACCTGTGTGTTTTCCTTCCCAAATACTAATTGCTAACTGCTTAGCTTCAAAGAATCAGACAAGATATGTTGCATTTAGGGTGGAATGGCCTTAGTTGTGACCTGTATACTCTGTAAAGTTAGTTCCAATCATGTTTTCCAGGTCACTGGTGACCTCTCTAATCTAGATAATATTGGGACATGATTCTTTGAAGGTTTACAAGATGGCTGAGTGGGTAAAAAATGCTTCCCATCAAGCCTAACAACCAACTATCCCATCATGACCTAAAGAAGGATCCAACTCCCTAACCTAAAGTTGTGTTCTGGCCTCCACACTCACTATGTGTTCATACACACACACACACATCAATGTCATTTAATTTTTTTTCTGGGCCTGATTTAGCCTCTGAGGGCATTGAACACATATGGTGCATATACCTACATACAGGCAAAACACTCAATCACATTAAATACAATAAATAAATCTAAGAGACGAAAAGGAGGGGAAGGCAGAATGAAAGAAGAAGGCATCCCATGTCTTCCTGTGACCTCTGCATGTGCAAGCACTGGGACAAACACACAAACACAAGCACACAAACACATATGCACACAAATAGGCAGTAAGCCGGTGGTTGTATCATTATGGAGCACACAAATAGAACTGTGTTCATGTGGAACTGATGGGATGAACAGATGTCATATAGTTTAAAAAGAAAATGGCTGTCCCCACAGAGTCCCCTCCCCCACAGGTCCCGAGGCTGAGCCTAATCCTCCATAATTCCCCTGCCTTTCTGCTGAGGCTGGACTGTTGTCCTAAGAGGATTGGAGCATTTACTAAATTAGTCCTGTCCAGGGACACAGGAAACAGAATGCCTGGGGTTGAAGGGGGAAACAATAAGAGGGACAGACAGCCGCAGGGGTGAGGACAGACATGGAAAGAATAGAAGGGAGATGGCCAGAAAGTACAGAAGAACAAGCACATACCTGTGACCCCCGAAGATGGGAGTCAGATTACTAGGAGCTTGAGGCCAACCATACTTAATGTAGCAAGACCCTGCCTTTAAAAGAAGGGGCTGGGGTGGGAAGATGGCTCAGTGGTTAAGAGAACTGGTTGCTGTTCCAGACGACCCAAGTTCGATTCCCAGTATGCACATACCCACTTACACGCCTCTGTAATTGTAACTCCTATCCCAGAGAATTGGGTGCCCTTTTCTGGTCTCCAAAGGCACTGCCTTCACACGGTACACAGTCACATATGCAGGCAAAATTACCCATACACGTGAATTTTTTTTTTTTTTTTTTTTTGGTTTTTCGAGGACAGGGTTTCTCTGAGTAGCCCTTGCTGGCTGTCCTGGAACTCACTCTGTAGACCAGGCTGGCCTCAAACTCAGAAATCCACCTGCCTCTGCCTCCCAAGCACTGGGAGTAAAGGCGTGTGCCACCACCGCCCGGCGTGAATTTTTTTTTTTAATGGAAGGGATTGTGCATCCCAAGAAGGGACCAATAAGAAGTTCCACCAGATGTAGGACACGGTGGATGAACTGCCTCTGATCCCTTGCAGTTTCCCCACCTATAATAATGTCTATGAGGGGCGTGGCTGTGATGATGCCTACAGTTAGGACTGACTTATTTTCTTTTTGTTGTACGGGGAACTGAACCTTGGGCCTCCAACATTCTAGACAAGTACGGTATCACTGAGTCACACACCGCCCCCCAGCCTCTCATTGGGGGATTCTAGTCAGGTGTTGTATCCTGACCTACACTGACAGCCTCTTTTAAAACGTATCTGTGATTAAGTTTCCTAAGCAGATCTTAAACTTGAGATCCTCCTCCTCAGCTCCCAAGTGCTGGGATCCCAGGCCTTCTCTACCTGCCCTGGTCCTGTGTTCCTCCTTAGTTGACTTTTAGAAGATACAGAAAAAAGCATTGCCAAATGGAAAATACCTAGGAGCACACTATGGGCAGAAAGAGCAAAGCAAATCTTAATTTCTTCCTACCTAACCAAGTTGGCCCCTACCCTCCCCACACACACATACACAAAAATCACACAGAAACAAAGAGGAAAAAAACACCCAGGTTTAAGTGGGATCCAACATTTTTAATCAGTTTCACTCTGGGTAGCCAGGGAAGGGACACCTGAGAGAGAGGCTAGTAAGTAGGGAAGGAGAGAACGGAGAAGCTAACATTAAATGAGTCATTCTGTGTCCATTTGCTTTATCAACCTTGTGGCTGGGAAAGTAGGATTTGCAGGGGCGGAGAGTGCAACAGGGTTTTATGTAGCCCAGTCTGGCCTCAAACATGCATTGTAGCTTAGAATGACCTTGAACTCATAATCCTTCTGCCTCCACCTCCCTCGTGTTGAGATCACAAGCATGTGCTTCCACTCCTGGCTTATGAAATAGAATATTGTCCATGGGCTGGAGAGATGGCTCAGCAGTTAAGAGCACTGACTACTCTTCCAGAAGTCCTAAGTTCAATTTCCAGCAACCACATGGTGGCTCACAACCATCTGTAATGGGATCCAATGTCCCCTTTCCTGGTGTGTCTGGAGAGAGCTAATGTGTATTCGTATAAATAAAATAAATCTTTTTAAAAAAGAATATTGGGTATACTGGCTGGTTTTGTGTCAACTTGACACAGCTAGAGTTATCACAGAGAAAGGAGCTTCAGTTGAGAAAATGCCTCCATGAGCTCCAGCTATAAGGCATTTTCTCAATTAGTGATCAAGGAAGGAGGGTTCTTGTGGGTGGTGCCATCCCTGGGCTGGAAGTCTTGGGTTCTATAAGAGAACAGGCTGAGCAAGCCAAGGGAAGCAAGCCAGTAAGGAACATCCCTCCATGGCCTCTGCATCAACTCCTGCTTCCTGACCTGCTTGAGTTCCCCGTTCTGCCTTCCTCTGGTGATGAATAACAATGAAAAGAGTGTAAGTTAAATGAACCGTTTCCTCCCCAACTTGCTTCTCGATCATGATGTTTGTGCAGGAATAGAAACCCTGACATTAGGCATACTCTATGGATGTCAAAGAGACCTTTACCCAGGTGTGTCCATGAATAGGACTTCCAGCCTCTTGAGATTCAATTCCTATAGGAATCTGGAAGACTTCATCACTTGTGCCTCCTCAATCTGACCCTAGGAACCTCTAACTGGGGCACCTTGGGCTCTAGAACATTCTATTTATCTTTCAAGTCCTCCCTAATATTCACATCAAACTTCTTTTGCTTTGCATTTTGTTTTTATACAAGCCACAGCATCCCAGCTCAGTTTGGTGATCATGCCTGTAACATACATATAGACACATAAATCATATATACATTTAAATCATATATACATGTTCAAATGAATATATAGAACCCCTAAACCTACCATGTAAACCTGATGTTTATTAACTTCAACTGTATAAGTTTTCCAAATGAATTTAGAGGTCTCACTTCGTAGTCCAGTCTGGCCTCTAGTTCCCAGCAATCCTCCTGCCTCAGCTTCTTCCATGCTGGAATTATGAACATTGAGTCACTACACCTGGCTTAGGGCACCAGGAGTTCTAAGCCAAACATTCTCCAAGTCACTTGCAAGACAGATTTCCTTCTCTCTAGAGCAAGTTCTCAGCACCTTTACTGAAGACTGGGGAAAAGCATCAGATACACACATCAGTAATGGCATCTACTGATTGCCACTGGGCTGTCTTGAGAGAGGAAGGAGCCTCTTTCACTGCTTGGGGTATGCTGTAAAGGGGCTAAGCTCTCTAATGGAGCTGAGGTTGGACTACACCTGAGACTGAATTGTTCACAGCCTTTGGCAGGTTTGCTACTTGCTGTTGCTGGCTGGGAGCTACTCTCCTGGAATCTAAGCTGGAGGAGACAGCTGGAGTCCAGAGAGGATGATTCCACTGGAAATGGGAATATGAAGCCTCTTCTACAAGATCTGAAACTTCCAGGCACTCTGATCTTTGTAGTCCAGAGGGTCCATGGGATTGTAGGTGAATTTCCAGGTGCCTGTGGGGTCCTTGAATTCCAGGCTGTCCACGGGGCTATAGGTGCTGTAGCTCTGGCCTGACAAGGAGGTGGGGGACTGGGCCAGGGATGGCCCCACAGAGGGGCCCGAGAGGGGGCTGAGAGCCGGACCCCCTAGCTGGGGCACCATGGGAGAAAGGTAGGGATCTAACCCACTGAAATAGGAACTTGGAGATGCATAAGCTGAAGGGGAAGAACAGAAAGCAGAAGCAGGGGCATAGGTCATGGCATAAGGGGCTGAGGTGAGAGAGGGCCCCGAAGCCACTAGGCCAGCTCTCTGGGCCTCAGGCAAAGGAGACTCTGAGGCTGGACTCCAAATGGACACGGTGGCCACGGCTGTGGTAGGTGAACCTGAGGGGCCAGGCAGAGATGGGCTGTAAGAATCTGAGATGCCCAAAGGATCTGTACAAACATCTGTAGAGGGTCTCGGGGATGTGCCTGCCTTCCTCTTCGCAGGACGAGCCTTGGCCTGTCCCCCAGGGGGCTGCTGCTGCTGTTTCTGCTGCTGTCGCTGCTGTCTGCATTTCGCCCTGCGGTTCTTGAACCAGACCTAGATAGAGAGAGGAAATATTGGGGGAAGTAAACTCACATGGGCATCTCTGTCCATGATCTGTGTAGCTATCCGATCATGCATGTACACATGTACACAGCAACCTACATGCACTGATCACACATGTATCATACATGCAGGCAGTCATACATACATGCATATACCAGCCGTCATGCATCATCTACCTACCTGATTGACCACACATGCATGCATACAATCATATATTATTCTCACATAATATGTATGCAGTCACACACACATACACATACATACATTCAACCATCCACCTGATCCCATGAATATGTATTCAATTGTGCATTGTCCTCACATATATACATGCAATCATACACATATGAACATATTATATTTACTTTTTCCTGCTGATGAATGCATGCATTTTACTCACATATCATGCATATAGTCATGCACATATGAACACATTATATTAACATGCCCCTACTCATGACTATGTATGTGTAATCATATATGCATTATATTCACATCATATATCCAGTCATGTATCTATGCATAAGCACATATATAGGCATATACCCATCAGCCAATTTCATAGTATGCATTTGCATGCAATTTTACATATAAATATAATAATACTAAAGCTAGGTATGTAGCTCAGTGGTAGAGCATTTGTCTGGCATACATAAGGCATCGTATAAGAAGAGTGACATAAGGAACGTGAGGGGCATTTAGGCCACTTCATAAATATGGCCGCTACCCTTGGCCTCTCATCCACTCTGGATCTGACACAGGCCCACAGAAAGTTACGAGGGTACAAGGGGTCCAAGGAGCAGATCATCCTACCTGGACTCTGGACTCAGGCAGGTTGATCTTGAGAGCGACTTCCTCACGTGCATACACATCTGGGTACTGGGTTTTGGCGAATAGGGCCTCCAGCTCTTCCAGCTGGCTCCTGGTGAATGTAGTCCTCTCCCGACGCTGCTTCCTAGGGGCGCCTAAGCTCGGGCAAATTAAAGAATCCTCAGGTTAGCTAGGTCTGCTTGCCCAGAGGCCTTGAGGTACAGAGGAATGCCTATCCCAAAGTCCTTTCTGCACATCCATCAGCCTAAACAAAGAGGCTTTGATTGATTTCCTGGCCTCCTAGTGGAGGTTGAGTCCCCAAAGGAATTAAGAGATGTGTTCCAGTCATTCATTCACTGGCGGGAACTAGCTAAAGCCCGCAAGGATTTGCCCCTCATTTTGCCCTTATTTCATTCCTACCTCCACCTCCTCTTCTCCTCCTCTCTCTCCCCTTCTTCCTCTCTTCCTCCTTCTCTCTCTTCTATCCTCCCTTTTTCCTTCCCCTCCTTTTTATCCCCTCTCTTTCACTACAACAGGGTTTCACTACATAGCCCGGGCTGGCCCTGAAATCATGGGCTCAAGAGATCCTTCTATGTCAGCCTTCCAGCTCTCTGGGACTACAGGAAAGGATCACTGCCCCAGACTCCTCTCTTGAAACTTTATGCTCAAAGATATCTTTTGTTGACATTGTCAATAACCATGACTGCTGCTTATAAAAGTGGTAAGCCTCTATGGTTCAACTTAATGTAAAAGGAAAAAGGGGGGCCAGCAAGATGGTGCAGCATGTATAGGCACTTGTGGACAAGCCTGTGGACCTGAGTTCAATCCCTGGGACCCAATGGTAGAAGGGAAAAAACAACTCCCAAAAGCTGTCCTCAGACCTCTCCGCAAGGGAGCCATGGCAAACATGCCCCCTGCTCCCTACCCTTCATGCAAAAATAAATCGTCTTTTATTTGTTCTTCAAGGAAAGAGAAAAGCTATATCAGGTGGCTCCTGCCTTTAATTCCAGCACTCAGGAGGCAGAAACAGGCAGAACTCTGTGAATTTGTAAAGAAACCTGGTCTATATGGTGAGTTCCAGGCCAGGGCTACATAGTAAGAGCCTGTTGGAAGGAAGGAAAGAAAGAAGGAAGGGTGGGAGGGAGGGAGAGAGAAAGGGAGAGAGGGAGAGAGGGAAGGAAAAGAAAGAGGAAGGAAGGAAGGAAGGAAGGAAGGAAGGAAGGAAGGAAGGAAGAGACAGAGACAGAGAGATGTTAAATAATAGTGTATCATAGTAGAACATGATGGTGAAGGACTTCAATCTCAGCTCTATAGTCTAGAGTCAGGAGGCTGGGACATGTTCAGTTATAGAGTAAGGGTCTGGAAGCATGGCTCAGTGGTAGAGCCCCTGCCTAGAATCCTGCAGTTATGGTGGGGCATAGCTCCATACTAATGTGCCTATCTAGAGGCCACAAGGCCCTGGATTCCAAACCAACAATTTCTACTCCAAAAATAGAAAAAGAAAAACAAAAAACTTTACAAACAGACGGAAACCCTATTGATTCTGCTTCCAGACCAGTTCCCTTCTCCTGCCCTGCCCTCCAGAGGAAGTCAATATCATGACTATATACTCCTTTGAATTCCTGGGGAACAAGTAAATGTCCCTGGAATGCCAAACTCCTTTGCAAATGGACATAGAGCTGGTACAAGGCCTCCACCCCATGGATGCTCGTTCTCCTGAGGGCAACGAACCTCAGAGGTTCTTAAGAGATAGCCTGGAGGTGAAAAGGAAAATTACACTTACTTGAGTATGGGACAGCCTGGTGCATCAGGTCCACACTGGGGCCACTCAGAGCCAAGGCATTGACGGAATAGTGAGGCCCCGGATTCATATATGCCATCATGATCTTCAGAGACTGGGGCCCAGATGAGGGCACCTACAAGAGAACAGGGTGTCCAACAGACTGCTCTGCCCAATGTCTGGGCATTTAAAAACTGAGACTCACATCCTGCTTCAGGTCTTCTTTGGGATCCAACCAACCTTGCCCATCAAAATCTCTATCCCTCTCTCTCCCTCCCTCTGTCTCTCCTCTCCCCTCCTCTCTCTCTCTCCTCTTCCCCCCCCCCCCGCTCTCTCTCTCACACACACACATACATTTTTAGAGGCCAAGTGTTGTGGTACATTCATTTTCTCCTAGCTGAGGAGGCAGAACTCTGTAACTTTAAGGCCATCCTGGTATCCTGGTCTACATAAGTTTCAGGGCCTCAGTACATAGCCCTGTGTAACTGTCACTTTTATTTCCTCAGATAAAGTGATGAGATGAGAGATGTACCCAAGGCGTATGAATACACAACTTGGGCTGAGCCAAGTGTTTCTATCTTACTAGGCCTGGAAGCTTCAAGCCTCCATACAATCCAATCTTCTGCAAGTCCAGTCTTAGAAGGCTTCCACTTCTAGCCTCCATCTGCTCAAGGTAGGCCTAGAATATTTCAGCCTCTGAGATAGAGTATTAAATAAGTTCACCCTTTCTAGCTCTTTCTGAACTCTGGCTGGCTGGTTCAATTCAACTGTCTGGCTCAAACGCCTCTACAAGATTCAAACTGGCTTCTCTCTACTTCTGACTGAATTGCTCTTCTTGGAAAAACTGCTTCTGAACTGCACTGACTTCACTGACTGTGCACAAACTGGACAGAACTGCACAAATTCAACCGAACTCCACTGCATTCAACTGAACTGCACCGAACTCAACTGAACTCAATTCAACTCCTCTCCCTACCCTGTTCTTAAGTAGCCTCTTTCTTGTCTGTTCTTTTTTCTTTCTTTTTTTAAGATTTTTTTATCTATTTATTATATGTAAGTACACTGTAGCTGTCTTCAGACACATCAGAAGAGGGTATCAGATCTCATTATGGATAGTTGTGAGCTACCATGTGGTTGCTGGATTTGAACTCAGGACCTCTGGAAGAATAGTCAGGGCACTTAACTACTGAGCCATCTCTCCAGCTCTCTTGTCTGTTCTTAAGAGAGTTGTACATATCCTATTTCTCACTCATTCTGTCAAATCTTTCTCTGGCTCATCACTTTATCAGCCCCTTAATTTAGACATCATTGTTTGGAATTAAAGGTGTATACTAAGATCTTGTCTATATTCTAGCCAAAGAGATTAAAAGAGTGTACTAAGGGTATGTCTGTATTCCAGCCAGATCACACAGACCTATCTCTTTGGGTATGATCCCTTGCCAGAGTAGCCATGTTGCTAGATTAAAATTCCTCTACAGCCCTGGCTACTGGCATGGAATTCAATTGTAGACCAAGCCACAACACCCAAATTTTATTTTATTTTTTTTGTTTTTGTTTTTGTTTTTTCGAGACAGGGTTTCTCTGTGTAGCCTTGGCTGTCCTGGAACTCACTCTGTAGACCAGGCTGGCCCAACACCCAAATTTAAATAAATTTTTTTTTTATTTTGTGCAATAGTGTTTCATGTAGCTCTGGATGACATTAAACTAGTCAAGGCTGTAGCCAAAGCTGATTTCATATTTCTGACCCTCCTGCCTCCACCTCACAAGCGCTGAGACCACTTATATTAGCCGTCACTCCCAAGGAGTAGGTGTGTGTGTGTGTGTGTGTGTGTGTGTGTGTGTGTGTGTGTGTGCTTGTATGTATGTGTTTGTGAGTACTGTGTGTGTTCATAGGGGAGTGTGGAGGGATGTTTGTGTGTGAGTGTATATGTGTGTGTTTATAGGGGAGTGTGAAGGGCTATTTGTGTGTGTGTGTATGTGTGTGTTTGTATAAATGGGGATTATATGTGTGTATGTATGGGTGTGTGTGTGTGTGTGTGTGTGTGTGTGTGTGTGTGTGTGTGTGGAAGTGGTGGGAAGGCTAAAATTCAACCCCAAATGTATTGATCAGGCTACCCATCTCACTTTTTTTCATTTTGTTTTTGAGAGAAGGTCTTACATAGCTCAGGTTGGCCTCAGACTTGCCAGATAGCTGAGTACAACCTTGAACTCTTTTATCCTCTTGTCTCCAGCTCCCAAGTACTGAGATTACAAATCAGTACCACCATACCTGGCTTATGCAGTGCTGGATACCAAACCCAGGTCTTTACAAATGCAATCTACCTCCTGATGTAGTTTCCTCCTTGATTTGTAAGATCAGGTCTCTCATTAGTCTGGAAATTGCCGTGTAAGCTAGGATGACTGGATCCTGTTGCTTCTGTTTCACCAATGTTGGGATTATGAACACACCGCGCCCATTTTTTTAACCTGGCTCCTGGGAAACAAACTCAGATCCTCATACTTGTAAAATGCAAGCAGGTTACTGAATAAGCTATCTGCTGGATGTACCATTAATGAGACAGGAACTTACTACATAGCCCAGACTGTCCTCAAACTCATAGCAATACTCCTGCCTCCACCTCCCAAGTGCTAAGATTACTGTCAAAGTCACACTTTGATACTAAGTGCATGTGTACATATACTATATATCTAAATTATACATAATAATAGATCATATAAGTATTTATTTGTATTTAGTGTCATTTAATATGTAAAGTTTATGAACATATTTGCTATATACTGTGTATATTCAAAGAATAAAAGCCAGTGCTATCAACATGCACTTTATGCTACTGTTTAAGATTTTTAAACAAGACACTAATTTTAAACATGTAATGTATAGAGCCTGAAAAGACAGCCCTGCAGTGGTTGTTCTGGCAGAGCACCTGGGTTCTATTCCCAGACCTCACATGGTAACTCACATAAAATTCCCTCTTCCTCTGTAGACAATGCATACACATGGTGCACATGCATACACTCAAGCATATGCACATAAACAAATCTTTATTTATAAAAAATAAGAGGGGCTAGAGCCAGATGTAATGTCACATGCCTTTAATCCCAGAACTTGGGAGGCAGAGGCAGGTGGATCTCTGAGTTTGAGGACATCCAGGTCTACAGATTGAGTTCCAGGAAAGCCAGGACTACACAGAGAAACCCTGTCTCAAAAACAAACAAGAGGAGGAGGAGAAGAGGGGCTAAGAAGATGGCTAAACAGTTATGAGCGTTCATTGCTTTTTCAGAGGACCCAGGTTCATTCCCCAGCTCCCACATTGGGTGGTTCTATCTGTAACTTCAGCTCCAGAGGAGCCTACATTCCTGCCCTCCAAAGTCAGCTGCACACACACGCACTCTTACCCACAAGCATACACACACACATAAACACACATGCGCACACACATACACTTCATTTTTAATAATAAAAGCATATTCTAAAAAGGTGGAGGATACAGAGGCTGAAAGTTGCTTCAGTGGTTAGAAGTGCTTGCTGCTCTTCCAGAGAACCCAAGTTCAGTTCTCAGCACCCATATCAGAGAGCTCACAACTGCCTGTAACATAGCTCCAAAGGAACCACTGCCTTCCACCGGCCTCAGTAAGTACCCCCACTCATGTGCAAATGCACAAATAATATTTTTTGTTGTTGTTTTTTTCGAGACAGGGTTTCTCTGTGTAGCCCTGGCTGTCCTGGAACTCACTCTGTAGACTAGGCTGGCCTCGAACTCAGAAATCCACCTGCCTCTGCCTCCCAAGTGCTGGGATTAAAGGCGTGCGCCACCACTGCTCGGTACAAATAATATTTTTTAATAATAATAATAATAATAATAATAATAATAATAATAATAATAATGCATGCTAGTGTATGGGCTGGAAAAGTAGATAAGAACAGTTGTCACACCACAATCAAAAGGACCTGAGTTCATATCCAGCACCTGAGTCAGTGTGTTGGGAATAGTGCTTCATGCCTTAAATCCCAGTACCCATGAGGCAAAGGTGGGTGAATGAACCTCTTGGAGTTCTGGGCCATCTCCATCTACATAGTGAGTTCCAGGTCAGCCAAAGCTACAGAGAGGGGTTCTTCTTTCTCAAAATACAAAGTGGGAGAGGCAGGCTTGACCACATGAACCCTAAGACACGTGTGAGAGGCAGACACAAGAGATCACCAGAGCTTGCTGACTATCAGCCCAGATCCTGGCTCAGTGAGAGAATAAGTCTCAAAATAATAGTGTTGAAAGTAATAGAGTAAGTCACCTTATGTCCCAGTAGGTGTGCACACTTCCCCAAACATATGAATATACACACATGAAATAATAGGGCCAGTAAGACGGCTCACTGGTGAATGCATCTGCTGCTGAGCCAGACAAACTGAGCTTGTTTCCCAGTACCCACATGGTAGAAGGAGAGAGCTGACACCTGCGTGCTGTTCTCTGACCTATAACCAGCACCACCCTGCTAACACCCTGCTGTCTCATCCTCCCTCACTATCTGGGTGTGGAGGCTTGCTCACATCTGCCCTCCCAGCACTCAGAGCCTGAGGCAGGAGGGCTGACTCAAATTCAAAGCCAACCTGGGATCCATAAGCAGACCCTATCCAACAATGACAACAGGAAGCTTGAGGTATAGGTCAGCTGGTGCAGTACTTGCTTTAAATGTGCAAAGCCCCTGGGTTCAGTCCCCAACATCACATAAACTGGGCATGGTGGCACACACCTGTAACTCTAGAGTTCAGAAGGTGGAGGTTGGAGAGTCAATGACATTCTAGGCTACTTATCATGTTAGAGGCTACCCTGGGATACATGAGACTTTGTCTCAAAAGTGAGGTAAGGTGGGAGCAGAAGAAATGGTTAAGTAGATAAAAGTGCTTACTGCAAAAGCATGAGAACCTGAGTTCACATTTGTAGCAACCATGTAAAAAGCCAGGCATAGCTTTGTGTGTATGTGACTACAGCCTTAGGAAGGGCAGAGACCAGGCATAGCTTTGTGTGTATGTGACTTCAGCCTTAGGAAGGGCAGAGACCAGGCATAGCTTTGTGTGTATGTGGCTACAGCCTTAGGAAGGGCAGAGACCAGGCATAGCTTTGTGTGTATGTGACTACAGCCTTAGGAAGGGCAGAGACAGGTGGATCCCAAGAGCTAGCTATGCAGACAGCCTTGTCAAAATGCCCTGTGCCTAATTCACTGAGAGACCTTGTCTCAAAGCAACAAGGCAGAGGGAATGGAGGAAGGCATTGATGTTATCCTCTGACCTCCACATATGCAGGCATATTCAAACATATATACACACTTACATGTATACATCACACACGAGTGCACACACACACACAAGAAGAAACAGTAACATGATGGCTCACTCTTGTAATCCCAGGACTCTGGAGGTAGAAGTAGAAGGAACAGAAGTTCAAGGTCATCCTCAGCTATATAGCAAATCTAAGGCCAGCATGGGCTACAAAAAACTGTCTTTAGATAGATAGATAGATAGATAGATAGATAGATAGATAGATAGATAGATAGATAGATAGATAGATAGATGATGGATGGATGGATGGATGGATGGATGGATGGATGGATGGACGGACAGACGGTTGGGTGGATGGATGGATAGATGGATAGATAGATAGATAGATAGATAGATAGATAGATAGATAGATAGATAGATAGATAGATAGACAGACAGACAGATAGAGACAGAAAGACGGAGAGACAGAGACAGAGAGACAGATGCAGCTGGGCAGTGGTGGTGCACACCTTTAATCCCAGCACTTGGAAGGCAGACAGAGGCAGGCAGATTTCTGAGATCAAGGCCAGCCTGTTCTACAGAGTGAGTTCCTAGACAGCCAGGGCTATACAGAGAAACCCTGTCTCAAAAAAACAAAAAACAAAAACAAAAACAAAAAAAGACAGATGCAGCAGTAATATCGAACTTTGCTGGTTTTGGAATTTTTTGTTACTCTCTTTGTACAGGTGTTTTTGTTTAATATTATGTGTTTGAGTGTTTGAGTGTTTGAGTGTTTTGTCTGCCTATATTTCTATGAACACAAATACACCTGGTGCCATCAGAAGAAACCAGAAAACGGTATTGGGTACCCTGGAACCATAATCACAAATATTTGCGAGACACCCTGTGGGTACTTGGAATCAAAACCCCAGTCCACCTGAAGAGCAGCCAGTACTCTTAACCACTTAGCCATCTAACTCCCACATTTTTTAAGACAAGGTTTCCCTTTGATATAAAGTGTATGAAGTCCTGGCTAGCCTAGAACTTACTCTGTAGGCCAGGCTGGCCTCAAACTGACCGTGATCTGCCTGCCTCTACCTCCCAAATGCCAGGATTAAAAGTATATACCACTATGCCCTGCTACATGTCTCTGTAATCTCATTTGGATGACTATGGACCCTAGAAAAGTTGCTGCAGCCATTGAGGCAAAAAAAAAAAAAAATCAGTAATATTGGTGTTTTCCTTCAAAACCCAACATCTGTAACTTGAATCCTTAGAAACATTAGCCCTGCTCTCAACCTCAGAGAAAGAATTCCACTTTACTAGATTGAGCTGGCATTGAACAGAAATTAGCAGCCACAATGGCCTCAAAATGTTAAGCTTAATGCAGGAGCTGGACCTAGACCTACACATCTGTAGCAAATGTACAACTTGGTATCCATGTGGTTTTCCTAACAAGTGGAACAGGGGCTGTCTCCGTCTCTGTTCCCTGCCATTGGATCCCCTTACCCGCTATTTGGACTCCCTGGATAGGGCTCAGTGGGACAGGATGTTCCTAGACCTGCTGAAACGTCCCAGGATGGGGTGGTATCCAAGGGGGGCTCCCCTTCTTGAGGAAGAAGGGGAGGGAGAAAAGGGAGGAGGGATATGTAAGGGTGGAATTGGGAAGAGAGGAGGAAGGAGGACTATGATCCAAATGTAAAGTGAATAAAAATATAAATATTTTTTTAAAAAGAAAAAAAAATGTTAAGTGTAATTTGTCTCCCATCTGTGTGTGAGCAAATAGCTGTGTAGAACATGTTAGCGCTTATCTTTTGACTGAGCTACAGCCCTAACCCATGTTTTAACTAGTAAACAATCTAATAGGAAAGGGATCCATTCTATCAACAGTCAAATAGCACCCAAGTGCCGGGCAGTGAAAAGAACCAGCATTCTCCAGGGAGAGGTTGATCTACGCATTGATACATGCACAAATGACAAGGAAATCTCAGGGGCCACAGGAAGGCTCTACTCAACCATAAAGATGTTTGCCACCAAGCCTAAAAACCTGAGTTTGATTCCTAAGACCTACATGGTGGAAGCGAAGAACTGACTCAGACTCTAGCAAGTTGTCCTCTGACTTCAACAAAGGAGTCAGAAGATACACACACACACACACACACACACACACACACACACACACATACACACACACATACACACACACACACACATACACACACGAAATGTATATTCATATATATTTATGTAATAAATATATACCTTACAAAGAGAGAAGAAAAATCCCAAAGAGTTAGAGAAAATACAAGCAGGACATGCCAGCCTCTGTTATGGAACAAGTTCAAGTCCACTCTATGCTCCAAAAGACCCACTCTCAAAAAACTAAAATTAAATTTAAAAGGTGTCAGAGGGATGGGGAGATGACTCAGTAGAGAAAGCACTGCCTGTGCATATGTGAGGATCTGAGTTCAGATCCCCAGCACCCAGATAAAAGCTGGGCACACTGTAATGCCAGCATTGGAGGACCAGGGACAATTACACAGGGCTCACTGTCCAGCCAGCCTCTGCTCAACAGGGAGACCCAGGTTCAGTGCAAGACCTTGTCTGAAATGGGCTGGGTGTGATGGTGAACACCTTCAACCTTAAGGACTTGGGTGGCAGGGGCAGGAGGAAGATCCATCAGATCAAGGCCAACCTGGTCTACATAGAGAGTTCCAGGGAAAAATAGCAAACGGAAGTATTTAGGAAGACAACCAGTATGTCTGTCTCTGTCCTCCACAGGTGCTCTCTCACATGGACACACATCTACATTGTACACATGCATACACAAACACACAAACATGCTCACACACCATGGATGAGTGCTTAGATAACACATTCCACCCTCTGAATATCCTCAGAGTATAAAATCCCACTAAAGCCACTCCTGGATCCCAACAACTGGTCCCCAACTGGTATGACTTTACTCCCTCCTACCATGGTCCTAAGTGACCTGAACACCTGCTTGAACCTCTACCCTATGTAAATTTGTTCAGAAAGCATCACAGATCCATCTTTGTGTCAAACTACACCAGGCCCGGAACAAACACGGGTGAGAATTCTCTCTCTCTGTCTCTGTGTCTCTGTGTCTCTGTGTCTCTGTGTCTCTGTGTCTCTGTCTCTTCTCTGTCTCTCTCTCTCTCTCTCTCTCTCTCTCTCTCTCTCTCTCTCTCTCTCTCTCTCTCTCTCTCTCTCTCTCTCTCTCTCTCTCTCTCTCTCTCTCTCCCCGCCCCCCTGGTCCGTTCAGCAGACTCTCCTAGAAAGACTCACCTTTGGAAAGAAGAAATGGGGACTCTCCTGGGTGCTCAGATACTGGATGGTATCATCAGACAGCAGAGGCTAGAGGAAATAGGTCCCCTCACATGGGGCGACTTTAAGCCTGAGCTGGGAGTGATGTCATCTATTGTGGCCTGGATCTCGAAGGGTAATCCCAGGGAAGGTGGGGGAACTCACTGGGCAGCAGGAGGTGACATTGGCTGGGGGAAGGGCACCGTCTGCTTAATCCCACCCCCACCACCCCCACAGTGACATCTTGGCAATTAGTGTTGATGAAGAAAGGAGGGAAGGCCCAACTCCTGCCTGCAACCAGGAGCCCCCACTTCTCCGGGAAGTCTTTCCTCAGGTCTAATGGTTATCCCTCTAGCTTTAGCTACTACCTGGAAAGAAATGTCTTCAAAAGCACAGAGAAAAGTGTACAATGCTCCTGGGAGACTAAGAAAAGAAAGGCACAGGGCTTTCTGGATTGTTCTTTTTGGCTCAGGCTAGCATTGAACTTGTAAGTCTCCTGACACCGCTGGAATAACTGGGAAGAGAGACCTGTGCCCTGGATGAGTGAACTAATTCAAATGTATAGTTCCTGATGGTTCTCCTTTTTTCTGCCTCGGGTCCTCTCTCTTTCTCTGTGTCTCTCTGCCTTTCTCCCTCCTTCCTTCCCTTGCTCAGTCCCCAACTCTGTCTCTCTATATCTCTACCATCTCTCCATTGCTCTGTTCTCTATTGCCTCTAATCTCTGCCTCTATATCTTCATCACTACCTCAGACCTTGTCTCTCTGAGTTTCTTTGTGTCTTTGTCTACGCCTCTCCCTGATTTTCTATGTCAATCTCCACCTGTGTCTCTGTCAGACTCTCTCTCTCTCATCTCTGTCTCTCTGCAGCTCCAGTTCTGGTTCTTTTCCTCCCTGTCTCTCTTTCTCTCTGTCTTTTTATCTCTGAGTGTCTCTGTATGTCTGACTCTCTTTCTCTGTGTCTTTTGTTTAGATTTGTTTATTGATTGTACATATATGGGTATTGTGCCTGCACCCACATGTTCACAATGAGTGTCTGATGCCTGAAGAGACCAGAATAAGGCATCAGATCCCCTGGAACAGGAATTACAGGAGGTTATAAGCCACCATTATGTATTGAGGATAGAGTCCTGGTCCTCCTGGAGAGCCCCGGTGCTCTTATCCACTAAGCCATCCCTCCAGCCCTTCACTGTTGTCTCTGACTTCGTCTCTAGTTCCCTTTGTGAGGCAAGTTTGCATTCTCTCATCTCCCTCTGTGTCAACCTCTCTGTGTCACTCTGCCACTGTCAGTGGGTGCCTCACTCGTTTTGAGACCCTTCTGCCTGTCCACCTAAGCCTGAGGCTACAGCCTGGTCTCAGAACCTTTGCTTGCTTCTGGCAATCCTTGTGCTGAAGGTTCCATTGCTACTTTACACATACACATCTTCCTGCCATCTCTCTCCCTGCTCAGTAATTCCCTCCCTCTCTGTCCCTCCCCTCATCTCTCTAAGTATTAATATCTCTTTGAGTCCCATTCCCCACTCAAATCGGTTCTGCTTCTCTGAACACCGGGCCGTGTACTCAGGTGCGTGCGCACACACAGCCATACACACGCACACTCTGTGTAATCCCTGCTCACCACTGGGTCACGCTTGTCAGGAGGGAACCTCCCCTCTCTCCCCTCTCGACAGCCCCCTGCTCGGAGATTAGGGCTTCTGGGCCAAAAAGGGAATCAGAGCAGATCTCATTAGCAGAATGACACAAAGGAGGAGTTGTCTGACGTTCTGAAGCTTGACAAGAGGCTCTGCTCAGGCCCTCACTGCTGCTCAGCCCAGTAGGAAGGCTGAACTATGCAGACAGGGTTAGGAAACAATCCTTCAGGCCAGGGCCTCATCTTAAGATTTCTAGCCTAAAGTCCTACAGAAGGCATGTGACAAGTGGGTCTTCTGGTTTCGGAGAGTTTTGTTTGTTTGTTTGTTTTGGGGGGTGTATTTTGTTTTTTGTTTGGGTCTGTTGTTGTTTGTTTGTTTGGTTTGGTTTGTTTTTCAAGACAGGGTTTCTCTGCATAATAGTGCCATGGCTTTCCTAGATTTGTTTTGTAAACTGGACTGTCCTCGAAAGATCTACCTGCCCCTGCCTCCCAGTGCTGGGATTAAAGGCGTGTGCCACCAAGCCCGACCTTGTTTAGATTTTGTTTTGTTTTGTTTTGTTTTGTTCTGTTTTTTTGTTTTTGTTTTAGAAAAATTTTAAAATGACTGGAACTAAAAGGCCCAGCAAGAGCAAGTTCCTAGGTTCAATCTCTACATTGTGGGGGGGGGGGGGTCAGGGGGGCAGGGAGGAGGGAGTGTTTTCCTAACATGGCTCTCCTGCAGAATCACCTAGCTCTAGATGCCTCTACCCAAATCATTGAAATGTGTCCCCTCTGTACAGGGACTGTCTTCTCATCCAGAATTATGAGTTCATGACAGGTCTGATTTGCTTTAACTACATTGTTTGTTTGTTTGTTTGTGGAAAGCAAGGTGTTCATGTGGAAGTCAAAAGGCAACCTGCAGAAGCCGGTTCTGTTCTTCCACCACCAGGACCTGGGGATACTTGGTGGCAAGCACCTTTTACCTGCTGAGCCATCTTGCTGGCCCTGGCACATGTGTTCAATGGGACACTGATGAAGGCAGAGAGAATGAGTGGGGCTGGCTGCAATAGATGAATGAGGAAAATCTTCCTGGTGGTTCTGGGAGCTCCTATGGTGTCACTGGGAAGCATGGAGGAGGAGCAGGTGGCTGCAGAGAGGAGAGCAGGTGTCCTTACCACAATTCCTGCCTTGCCCCATCCAAGGACAGACCTCCACAGATAGCCCCAGGACCTCAGACATTTCTGGAAACACATTCTTTTGGCTTTGTTGCTTAGGTAGGGTTTTGGGTTTTTTGTTTGTTTGTTTGTCATCATTTTCTGTTTTGATGTGTTAGGGATTAGACCTCCAGGCAATCCCCTTTTTGTTTGTGTTATGGGTTTTTTTGTAGCACTGGCTTACCTGTTTGTACCTACATAGACCAGACTAGCCTTGAATTTACAGAGATCTGCCTGCTTCTTCAGTACTAGGATTACAGGTGTGTGCTAATCACATCTGACAAGGAATTACTTTTTTTTCTTTTTAGTGAAAATAGATGTTTTTTCCTCACATAATATGTCTGATTATGGTTTCCTCCCAGTTATACCCCACTTCCCCTCTCATCTGGATCCAATCCCTTTCTGTCTCACTAGAAAACAAACAGGCTTTTAAGACTTAATCATTAATAATAATTCAATGCCGGGCCATGGTGGCGCACGCCTTTAATCTCAGCACTTGGAAGGCAGAGGCAGGCAGATTTCTGAGTTCGAGGCCAGCCTGGTCTACAGAGTTCCAGGACAGCCAGGACTACACAGAGAAACCCTGTCTCGAAAAAACCAAATAACAATAATAATAATAATAATAATAATAATAATAATAATAATAATAATTCAATGAAATATAATAATAAAATAAAGTAAAAACTAAGCATCGCAATTGAAAGAAGTTCAAGAAACCAAGAGAAAAGCTGGGCAGTGGTGGTGCATGCCTTTAATCCCAGCACTTGGGAGGCAGAGGCAGGCAGATTTCTGAGGCCAGCCTGGTCTACAAAGTAGGACAGCCACGGCTATACAGAGAAACCCTGCCTTGAAAAACCAAAAAGAAAAAAAAGAAAAAAGAAAAAAAGAAAAGAAAAAAGAAAAAAGAAACCAAGAGAAGGTGTAAGATAGGATCTGTTCTCACACTCAGGAATCCCACAAAAAATTTAATGGGAATAATTAATCAGTAGGCAGAAGCCCTGATGCAGACCCACACAGGCCCTATGCATGCTGCCTCAGGATCTATGAGTTCACATGAGCTTTGATTATGTCGATTTAGAGAACTTGTTGCCTTGGTGACCTCCACCCCTTCTGATGCTTACACTCTTTCTGCCGGGATGGGGGCAGCGATATAATGGAGACACCCCTTTAGGGCTGAGTTTTCCAAGATCTTCAACTCTCTGCAAGACATCTGGCCATGGGTCCCTGTATCTGTTCCCATCTGCTGCACAAGGAAGCTTCTCTGATGACGGCTGAGCAAGGCGCTGATCTATGAGTAACGGAAAGTCATTAAGAGTCATTTTAATGCCTTTTTCTTTTTTTTTTTAAAGATTTATTTTTTTATTTATTTTATGTGTACAAGTACACTGTAGCTGTACAGATGGCCGTGAGCTATCATGTGTGTGGCTGCTGGGAATTGAACTCAGGACCTAGGCCGGCCCACTCGCTCAGGCCCCACTTGCTCCAGCATAATTCACTGTAGCTGTCTTCAGACACCCCAGAAGAGGGCTCCAGATCTCATTACAGGTGGTTGTGAGCCACCATGTGGTTGCTGGGATTTGAACTCAGGACCTTCGGAAGAGCAGTCAGTGCTCTTACCCGCTGAGCCATCTCGCCAGCACTGCTTTTTCTTTTTAACAGTAGTATTTGGCTTTACCCTAGCTTCCTTGGCTATCTAGTCCTGGTACTTGGCCATACAAGCAGCGTCAGGTACCGGTTCCATCTCGTGGAGTAAACTTTAAGTCAGATAGTTGTTGGTCACTCCCACACACTTCACGATGTCACTGCCCTAGCATCTCTGGCAGGCAGGGCACCAGTGTAGATCAAAAGGTTTGTGGCTGGGTTAGTGTTTACATATCTCTTTAGCGTGCAGAGTGCCTTCCTGTACCAGAGACACTAGAACATAGAAGTGAAAGTTCTGTGTAGGCACCAGCTTTGGCTTCTCCGGGTCTGATGACTTGGGTAGGTATTGTTTTCAGCAATGGGGCCTTGCCATCAGTTTGTGGAGAGCAACCTATAGTCTTGTCAACAGCCTGGGTTGTTTGGGGATTCCCATGGGACCCCTTTGACCAACAACTCAATTAAGTATAACTCAGTCCTAGTACTGGAGGCTTCATTGGGTGACATGAGATGGCCAGATGAGGCTCTGTCTCTCCCACTATTTGGCAATTTCATTTAGATCACCTTCATATGTGCATATACTGTAGGAAGCTTCTACTATATTAGGTTTCCATACTACCCCACCCTTACTTTTAGCTGTCTCTCCCTTTATTCCCCCCCCCACCCCTTATTTCTCTGTCCCCTCTACTTCCTGTACCTAACATCTGTGGTTCTAGGAACTATAGCTTGGTTATCATTGACTTAACAGCTAAATCCACATATAAGCAAATGCATATCTTATTAATCTTTCTGGGTCTGAGATACTCCACTCAGGATGTTTTTTTTTTTTCTAGTTCCATCTATTTGCCTGTGAATTTCATTTTTTTTTTTTTTTTTTTTTTTTTTTTTTTTTTTTTTTAGTGACTAAATAATACTCCAGTGTGTAAATATACTACATCTTCATTACCCATTCTTCTGTTGAGGGATATCTAGGCTGTTTCCAGTTAGTCTCTGGTTATTATGAACAGAACAGCAATGAGCATGGAATAGGATGAAGTGTGCACTGGCTATCTGCCCATTCGTAGTGTAGCAGGATCTTGAGGTACACTGATTCCCGTATTCCTAAGGAACTGCCATACTGATTTGCATGGCTCAATAGGTTTTCCCTTTAGTCCACATCCTCACTAGCATGAGGATTACCTTATGTTGGTATTCTTAGCCATTCTGGCAGCTGTAGGATGAAATCCTCAAAGTCATTTTCTTGTATTTGTTGAGAGTTGCTTTGTATCCAGGTATATGGTCAGTTTTGGAGAAAGTTCTGTAAGGTGCTGAGAAGAAAGTACATTCTTTTGTGTTTTGGTGAAATGTTCTGTACATATGTATTGGATACATGTGGCTCATAGCATATGTTAACTCTGGTATTTCTCTGTTTATTTTTTGTCTGTAGGACCTGTTGAAGTAATAAAGTGAAAAGCAGAGTTCTGGAGATGTAGAAATAAAGTAAAATAAGAGAGCCATATTCCAGCTCTTGTTAAGCAGCAAGCAATGTGGAAACTAAGTTTTAGAGTAGCCAGCAGCAGCTTCAGCCACTGAGAAGCTGTTAGACAAGGACATTCTGTAAAAACAAAGTTCTGGTGGTCAGAGTGTTGAGACAGAATGACCAGGCCATTCTGACTAAGCTAAGTAAGGCCAAAACAAAAACAACTGGTGGTCGCAATGACGTTAAGGTCCATGAAAACATGATTAGCAATATTTGGAAGAATCCCCCCAACCCCTCTTGTGGTGAATTTCAAAAAAAGACCACAAACTGTAACCCTGACCTTGCTGATGACAATCCCCACTACCACCTAGTTACTCAGCCCCTTCCCAGGGACTTTTCAAGGCCAGGTGCAGAGCTGGATAAGGAAGTTGGCTGACTAAGCCAAGAACAGCCCCCTGAGCAAGCCCAAAAATGCCTGAAGAGATCCTTTGTCCTGTGTTCCACCAATCAAAGTGGACCAGCTAGCCTGTTACTGGAATCTGCCATCTGTAAGGTATAAAAGCTGTGTGCTTTATGAATTAGGAGTTGACCCCCCTGTGAGGGTGGGGAACCCCACTTACATGGATCAATGTATGTTTTCTGAGTTCTGGGTTGACCCCCCCGTGATGTGGATCAATAAACCTTGTGTTATTGCAACGATCTATTGTCAATCTGTGTTCTCTGGGTTGAGCCAAGTTTACAACACTGTTTCCTGATGAGAGTGTGATATTGAAAGTTGCCACTATCACTGTCACACAGATCTCGACCCTCAGTCAGTGGTAGTTACTTCCAGATGTCCCCAAGTGAGACACCATGACACAGATCAGATGCAAAAGCAAAAGGTTTATTTTCTAGAGCTTTGGAGTTGATCTTCAAGTCCCTTAAAGCTAGTTACTAAGAAGATGACCCCAAATGGCTATTACAAGCAGTTTTTATACTTTTTAGGGGTACAGGTTGCATCAGCAAGGTTACAGTTCAAACTTATTGGCTAAGCATATTGACCTTTAAATCTATTGGCTAGCAAGCATGACACGAATTTGAACTCTATCTAGGACTTCCCAGAGGGTCAGGTGACTATCAGTCAGTACATTCTGAGAATTTTTTTTGGGGGGGGGGGTTCACATAGCCCTGGCTGTCCTGAAACTCACTCTATACACCAGGCTAGCCTCAAACTCAGAAATCTGCCTGCCTCTGCCTCCCAAGTGCTGGGATTAAAGGTGTGTGCCACCACCACCACCACCACCACCACCACCACCACCACCACCACCACCTGGTCTGAGAATTTTTTTACTCTAGAATGTTCCTGTGGGTGGAGAATGGAACTTGGCCTTTGGGGAAGCTTATCTGCATGCTTATCAGGGAGTGATTCTAAGTCCTAGCCATTCTTACTTATACACATTAATCCAAGAAAGAAAAAGAGAGACGCTGGTTACTAAAGAATGCAGTTTAAGAGTTCTTCTTTTTTGTTGTTGTTTTATTTTATGTGTCTTTTACAAACTTAGGTGCCCTAGTGTTTGGTCCATAGACATTAATATTTTCAATGTCCACTTGGTAGATTTTTTTCTTTGACGATTATGTAGACTCCCTCTCTATTCTTTTGATTCATTTTGGTTTGAAGTCTTTTTTGTCAGATATTAAAACGCCTACACTAGCTTGTTTCTTAGGTTCCTTTGCTTAGAATATCTTTTCCATCCTTTTACCCTGGAGTCATGTATAACCTTGACATTAAGGTGTATTTCTTGGGGGCTGGAGAAATGGCTCAGGGGTTACAAACACTGAGTCTTCTTCCTGAGGTCCTGAGTTCAATTCCCAGCAACCACATGGTGGCTCACAACCATCTGTAATGGGATCTGATGCCCTCTTCTGGTGTGTCTGAAGACAGCTACAGTGTACTCATATACATAAAATAAATAAAATCTTTTTTTAAAAAAATGAAGGTGATAGAACCTTTATAGGACCAAGGTCCTTTCCTCCCATTGATGACCGACTTGGCCATCCTCTGCTATCCATATGCTGCTGGAGCCATTAGTCCCCCCATGTGTACTCTTTGGTTGGTGGTTTAGTCCCTGGAAGCTCTGAGGGTACTAGTTAGTTCATATTGTTGTTCATGCTAAGGGGCTGCAAACCATTCAGCTCCTTGGATCCTTTCTCTAACTCCTTCATTGGGGACTCTGTATTCAGTTCAGTGGATGGCTGTGAGCCTCTACTTCTGTATTAGTCAGGTACTGTCGGAGTCTCTTAGGAGACAGCTATATCAGGCTCCTGTTAGCCAGCATTTGCTGATACCAACAATAGTGCCTGGATTTGATGATTTTGAATATGGGAAGGATTCCCAAGTAGAGCAGTCTCTGGATTGTCCTTCCTTTAGTCTCTCCTTCACAGTTTGTCTCTGAAAATCCTTCCATGGCCAGGAAGTGGGGGGGGGGGTGCTAAGAGGGGAGAGACAGAGGATTGTTTTAGTTTTTGGGTTTTTTTGGTTTTTTTTTCTTTTCTTTTCTTTCTTTCTTTTTGGCTTTTCAAGACAGGGTTTCTCTGTGTAGCCTTGGCTGTCCTGGAACTCACTCTGTAGACTAGGCTGGCCTCGAACTCAGAAATCAGCTTGCCTCTGCCTCCCAAGTGTTGGGACTAAAGGTGTGCGCCACCACCGCCCAGCTTTTTTTTCTTATTTTATCTTATTTTTCTTTTTTCTTTTAGAGGGCAACCCTGGAAAGGAGATATTGTAAATAAAGAAAACATCTAATAAAAACAAAACAAAAACAAAAACAAAGACACATACTCTGTTGACAAAAAAAGAAACATACACACATATATAAATAAACACACTTATAGAAATTCATACATAGAAAAAAATTGTTGCTCACTTCGGCAGTCATACAGAGAGATAAACATGCATTTTCAAAGCAAAAAAAAAAAAAATGAAGAAGAGCCAGTCAGTAGTGGTGCACGCCTTTAATCCCAACACTTGGGAGGCAGAGGCAGGCGGATTTCTGAGTTCAAGGCCAGCCTGATCTATAGAGTGAGTTCCAGGACAGCCAGGGCTACACAGAAAAACCCTGTCTTGGGGGAAAAAAATGAAGGTGTATTTCTTGGATACAGCAGAAAGATGGATCCTGTTTTCCCATCTTTTTGCTAGTCCGTGTCTTTTTATTGTGGGAACTGAGGCCATTGATATTGATAACAATGACTATTGATGGCTGACTCCTGATCATTGGTAGTGGTAGTATCTATGTGTGTTTTCCCTCCTTTGATACCTTCTTCTGGCCTCCGAGAGCACAAGGCACATGTGATGCACAGGCAATGTGTATAGGCAAAATATTTGTTACCATCTAGGGGTCTTGATCAGGGCTCATTTTCTCTACTAATTAGTGAATTAAAAGGCAGAAAAAAAATCTCTAGAGTGACAGCAGCAGGCAAATCCACTCAAACGCAGCAAGCAGGAGCAGGCAGAATCAGCCAATCAAGAGCAACTGCTATTAGGGGTGAGGAAGTACAGGTAGCAGACCAAGAAAAGACTCTGTGCGTGGGGGAGGGGCATGGACAGACGAATGGGGTGGGGAAAGTCACAGGACAGGATGGATGTACAGCTTCTCCTCGAGGGACTGGTTTTGTTTTGTTTTGTTGAAGTTGTCAAATTGCCTTCTTTCCCTACTTTAGGATTGGTCAGTTTGAAGACAAACAGGATTGGTGGTGGCTGACCCACAACTGTCGCTTAAACACGTCCTGACCTGGCCTTGAACTTGTTGAGGCAAGTCTTGGTGGACCCAGTCAAGACTGGGCCCATCAGAGCAGGGAACTGACTGCCCTTTGTTTTAAGCTGCAATGCTTTTTTTGCCTGGGGTTGGGAGTAAGAGGAAGAAGCCAGCTCGGTTGTAAGTCACCTTTATTACCTAGCCAAGGCCCTTCCAATTTGCATGATTATCCAGGAATGATTCTAAGTCCTATCCATTCTTATTCATACACATTAACCCAGGAAAGAAAAAGAGAGGGGGCTGGTGAGATGGCTCAGCAGGGAAGAGCACCCACTGCTCTTCGGAAGGTCATGAGTTCAAATCCCAGCAACCACATGGTGGCTCACAACCACCCGAAATGAAATCTGACGTCCTCTTCTGGTGCGTCTGAAGACAGCTACAGTGTACTTACATATAGTAAATAAATAAATCTTTAAAAAAAAAAAAAGAAAAGAAAAAGAGAGATGCTGGTTACTAAAGAATGCAGTTTAAGAGGTCATTTTTGTCTGTGAATATGTCTGTGTACCTTTGTGGGCCAGGTAATGGTGGAGGCCAGAAAAGAGCATCAGATCCCCTGGCGCTGGAGTTGCTCTTTGCAACCTCCTGCTTTTATCTTATTTTGGAAGTCAATTCAGAAAGAGGCAGAAATGCCTAAATTAGGGACACCTTCCCTACTAGATTCAAAGACTGTTGAGTTCTGATTAGTTGTCTGTCATTTCATCCCCATTGGGAACTTCTCCAGTGTTGTGGGGAGTTGGGTGAAAGCTCTAGCCATCTGTCTGGGCTGTTCCCCTGTGCTCCGTACTGGGGATTACACAACTCACAACTGTGCTTATGGCTGGGCAAGGACCACTTGGTTAAGTTTCAAATCAAGGACTGGCAGCTGAGGTGCCTATTTAACATATCAAAGCTGGCTGGGCAGTGGTGGTGCATGCCTCTAATCCCAGCACTTGGGAGGCAGAGGCAGGTGGATTTCTAAGTTTGAGGCCAGCCTGGTCTACACAGTGAGTTCCAGGACAGCCAAGGCTACACAGAGAAACCCAGCCTCAAAGAAAACAAACAAACAAAAAAAAAAAAATCAAAGCTGACTTGGCCTGCAGGTTCTCCCAGTATCCCTCAATCCCCTCTAGCTACAAGGTATGGCTAGAATACCCCACCCTCTATCCTAAACTCTTTCAGCCTAGGGGCTGGGCTGTCCTTCCTCAGAGGCTCTTCTCTGTATAATTCAGGTATTGTCATTACCCAGCCCTCCTTTTGTACCTTTTGCACCTTGACCAAGCCAGCTCAGCCATTCAATGGGGTCTCCAGGGCAGAAGTGAGGATTAAAAAGAAAAAAGATAATTAGACAATATTATAGCACAACCCCACCAAGTTCTGAGGTTGAAGCAAGTTTATTTTTTTCCAGACTGCTTTTATACCATTTTAAGTGCAAGCAAAATGATAAGATCAGTTCAGGGCCACTGGGCAGGGGGTGGCGCGTGCCTTTAATTCCAGCACTTGGGAGGCAGAGTCAAGCAGATTTCTGAGTTCAAGGCCAGTGAGTTCCAGGGCTATAGAGAGAAACTCTGTCTCCAAAAACAAAAACAAAACAAACAAACAAAAAAAAAAGCGCAAGGCAATAAACAAAATTCCCCCAGGATGATGATAGTGATGCAAGCATAAGCCATGTGCGCACTCATATGTGTGAGTGTGTGCACGCACACACACATACCAGGTGCATATGGAAGTTAAAGACAGAAGGCAGCCTTGGCTTTTCTGGAACATGAAAGGCAGACAGCTGAGCCACCACATGGGTACAGGAATTGAACTCAGGTCCTATGCAAGAATAACTAGTGCTCTTACCCAGTGAGCCAACTTCCCAACCTCTATCATTTATTTTGTGTTTGTAGCATCTTCTCTGTGGTATGAACCTAAGTTTTAAGCCCCCTAACCCCTAGAAGTTTGTTTTCTTTCCTCCTTCTAGTTTGTTTTTTGGGTTTTTTGTTTGGTTGGTTGGTTGGTTGGTTGGTTTTTCGAGACAGGGTTCCGATGTATAGCCCTGGCTGTCCTGGAACTCACTCTGTAGACCAGGCTGGCCTCTAACTCAGAAATCCACCTGCCTCTGCCTCCCAAGTGCTGGGATTAAAGGTGTGCACCACCACTGCCCGGCCCTTCCTTATGGTTTTATTTTGTAGTTTTTCTTCCTGTCCATTAGGACTTTAACTGCTATTTGTAGTTTTTGATCTATAAATGGCATTCTGATATTAAAATGAAGTCATTGATTAAAAACTAAGGTGATCAGGTGTCTTTTCTTTTTTAACATTGCGTTTAATTCTTTGGGCTTGAGTTGGGGAGGGAATGTAGAAGTCAGGACTCTGCTTCCTTCCACCCTTTGGGCCCAAGGATCCAACACAGAACATCACCACGTCAGGGAGCATGTTTAGTCCCTCAGACACCTCACCAATCCTGCTTCCCCCTACCCCCCCCCAAAAAAACGCAATACTTACTCTGTAGCCAAGGATGGATTTGAACTCACAATCCTCCCACCTCCATCTGAGATTCCAGGTGTGCAATATTAAGTCAATCCAGATTATTCAGAGCTAAGAGCCTGACCGATTCAGGCTGCCCTGAGTGAATACTGGGAAAAGTGGTTTAGGGAAGAAGAAAAGTCAACATCAGGACAGAGCCAGAACAAACCTCCTCTACCAGTCAGGTGGGAGGGTGAGAGCAGAGTGAAGAAGCTGCTATGCTTGAGATCCTAATTCTTTAGGTTGGTGGGAACTAATGCTGTAGTAAGGCCTTCTAAAAGGGAAAGGTTTTACTTGCTAGAAGAAGGAGTGTTAAGTCAAACACATCAATGGAAACATCTATTAAGGAGACTAAAGCTAGCCCAAGAAAGTCTGGTTTGGCTCTGCAGCATTCCAACCTTCCCACATCTCCATCTCCTTATCATACGTGTCTTTAACATAGCTTTGGCTCCCTGGATCTCTGTATGCACTTGTGTTTACATACAAGAGGAGCTGATTGGATTGTGTTAGTTCATTATTTATATTAAAAATTCAAATATAATGCCGGGCAGTAGTGGCTCATGCCTTTAATCCCAGCACTTGGGAGGCAGAGGCAGGAGGATTCCTGAGTTCAAGCCAGTCTGGTCTACAAAGTGAGTTCCAGGACAGCCAAGGCTACATAGAGAAACCCTGTCTCAGAAAAAAAAAAAAATCAAATATATCTGTGCTTTCACCAGGAGAAAGGTCTTCTACAAGAGAACTCTTTAGTCACCCTGGCCCAATAGCACCAACCAGTCTTTAAAAGTAAAGGATGAGGCCTGGCAGAGGTGGAACACCTCTTCAATCCCATTGGGGTGGGAGACAGAACAGGTAGATTTCTGAGTTTGAAGCCAGACTGGTCCACATAGTGAGTTCCAGGATAGCCAGAGCTATGTAAATCCCTTCTTTGTTGGAGGATGGAGGGGTGGGAAGGATAAGAGTGGCTCAGTGGGAAAGCACCTAGCATGTGCAATGCCACAGCTTCGAAATTTATTAGAAAAAATATATCCATTAAAACACCAAAGGGAGCCAGACTTGGAAGGAAAGAAAGAAAGAAAGAAAGAAAGAAAGAAAGAAAGAAAGAAAGAGAGAGAGAGAGAGAGAGAGAGAGAGAGAGAAAAAGAAACCAAGGCACACTTCAGTAATCTTAGAGGTTGTCGGGTAATCTAGACAAATGGAGGGTATAGGGCCTGAGACACTAGGATGGTGCTTTGACTTGGAGGAGGAGCATCCAGAATCCGGAAAGAATGAGGAAAAACACCTGGGTGTCTGTCTGGCTGGCTGGCTGGCTGGCTGGAGTCCTTCTCCTGCAAAGGAGAAGTTGGGCGGAGCCTGCCTGGAGACTCAAGAGGCCAAAGCCAAGGCTCCGTGGAGGCTAAGTAGTGGGAGGGGCTACAGGTGGGAGGGTTCCTGCTGAGTGGGCCCAACCTGGACCTGGGATTTAATCCTAAATTCTTAGAACATCAATCACACCGGAAGTGAGCTACAGACAAGATGGAAGCACCTCCAAATTCCCTGAGTAAGTCCTGGCCCTAAGGAGCCTGTTAGCATGCCGCCTGTTGGGTGGGCAGGATGGCTAGGATGTGGTCTGGGTTTTGCATTTCCCAATCGGCCCCCCCAAGCAGACCGGGCCTTGTAGAAGGTGAAGCCATCGCAGAGGAGTTGGGGGTCTGTGTGGTGGTGTCAGGAGAGCCGATCCAAGCACATGGCACTTTGGCTCCTCCGAGGTTCAGACTTAAGGATAGAAGAGCCAATGCCAGAGCAGCTATCTAGGAGACTCTTGGTGGGATTCCTCCACAGATCCTATCTGCTTAGATTTAGGATGCTCAATTATCAAGGGAACTACTTGCAAATTCGTGTGAGCTCTTTTTAGTTTTAACTTTTATTTTGTGAGATTTTTTGTTTGGCGGGTTTTGCTTCGGGGAGTGTGTTAATAGTGAAGTTTATTGGAGACAATAGTGTCATGGATGCTCGGACAGGCATGTCGGAAATGATCTTGAACAATTGTTTATATCTTTGGAGATGCTGTCTCCCTGTAGATCACCCTGTCTCTGATATCCACCTGCCTCAGCCTCCCAAGTGCTAAGATTTTGGGTAAATGCCACCATGCCTGGCTATTTTGGACCTGGCAATATAATCTTGTAAGGAATTCCTTCTACCTGAGTGCTGGGATTACAGGCTTGCAATCACTATACTCAGCCAAATTCAGTTTACTGAGAGTATAATTCCAGCAACAGGATCAGTAGTTCAAACTCCCCATCCTCCTGCCTCAATTCTCCAATTGCTGGGATTAAGGGTGTGACTCTGCAGCTGGGCGGTGGTAGCACACACCTATAATCCCAGCACTTGGGAGGCAGAGGCAGGCGGATTTCTGAGTTCAAGGCCAGCCTGGTCTACAGAGTGAGCTCCAGGACAGCCAAGGCTACATAGAGAAACCCTGTGTTGAAAAACAAAAACAAAACAAAAAAAAACAAACAAACAAACAAAAAAAGGGTGTGACTCCACTCCACCTTTTTTCAAAGATTCAGACCTTGAGCCCCAGAAACGTTTAACTGGATGGAACTGGAAAGTGGGGAATTAAAGTGGGCCAGGGGTATGTCATTGTGATGTATAAGCTCCCCTAGAGGGAAAGCAGAGCTTGGGGTTGTGAGGAAGGCCGATCTGACAATTGCTTGTTTTGTGAATGGGTGCGCCCAGGCGGGAATGTACTGGTCTGAGGGCCTCTTTGTTCAATGGGTTGGCTCTTACCACAAGTCCCTCAAGGTCAGGCATCATCAGGCTTGGCAGCTAGGGCTCACCTATCACTCCCCACTCTCACGATAGAGATTTCCTGACCCATTTCCCCCTGCCTTAGCCTCCTCTACCCTGGGTCCCCTTGACCAGAAGTACAGTTGGGAGCAGCTTCAGGAGCTGGAAGAACACTTCAAGATGGAACCATACCCAGACCTCCAGGCTCGAAAGATCATGGCCACCAGACTCAAACTGAAGGAGGAACAAGTTGAGGTCAGATTGCCATCTCCAACCTTTATGTCAGTGCTCTCTACACTGAGAACCCTTTGGGGTTTAAAAAAAAAAAATACATTTCGGAGATTACATTATAGATATCCTGCATTTCAGATTATTTATATTAGGACTCATAACAGTAACAAAATTACAGTCAGGAAACAGCAACAAAAGTTATTTTGTTGTTAGGGGAGTCACATTGGTGCTTTCTGAACAGAAAACAAAGACAGACTGCCTCCTATTAGAAAACAGTGTGGATTGCTAAGGCAGCAATTCTCATCCTGTGGAAATCCAAATCTTTGATTCTGAGTTGAACAACTCTTGAAGGGCACAGATCAAACCAATAGAAAACACAGACATTCACCTCATAACAATTCATAAAAGTAGCAAAATTACAATTATGAAGTAGCAGTGAAAATAATTTTGGCTAGACAGGTTTGCTCTTTCCTTGAAATCACTCTGTAGACCAGGCTGGCCTCAAACTCAGAGAAGGCCTGCCTTTGATAACTCCCGGTGCTGGGATTAAATGTGTGAGTCACCCTCTCCACCTCTACCCTCTTCCACACAACAAGAACAATTTTATGGTTTGGGGGGGGTGGGGGCAACAACATGAGGAAATTTATTAAAGGCTCAAGCATCAGGAAGGTTGAGGACCATATACAGACTAGGCACTCTAGCGGGCTGCGTCCCTGGATGGTAGGCCCTACCCTCAGTATGGCCTACCATCAGTATAGGCCCCTCAGTATGCCGTGGGGTCCTCCTTTTGGGTCCCTCATGAAAGAAGGCAGGAGAACAGTTGGGTGGGTGGCAGCTTTGGGAAGCTAGGTCCTCCTAACATCACTTCCAAGGCTAGGGAGCACAGGGTGCCTCCTTAGACACGTTTCCATGTGTTCTTTCCTGCAGGCTTGGTTCGTCCAGCGATCCTTGGAGCAGGAGATGCGACCCGCCTTGGCCAGGCTGCAGCAGTCTGCCCGGGATGATGCCTCTCCTTCCCACAAAGCCTGCTGCTGCCGGCCACCCAGCTGGAAATACAGGCTCATCCCTATCAATCCACCCGAGTCCTCAACCAGCTGCTGTAAGCACAGTTGCTGACCCCCCCCCTTTCCCATGGGCCCACTCCTACATGTAGCACAAAATCTGCTCCCCCCAAATGCCCCTTCCCTTTCAGGCTCCTGGCTGTACCAAACTCACCAAATGGTGGATGCATCCCACAAACCTCAGGGTCCATGTTTGAATACCTAGGTCCCAGGACAGATGACATTGTACAGAAATAGTGTGGCCTAGGCTGAGTCTCCACCTAGGACCTCCACTAGAACCTGCCGGGCCACACCCCACAGATGTCAAGCCAGTTCTTTTAACAGCCTCCCCTCAAAGGTGGCCTATACTTCAGGCTCATTATATATCACAGTATGACACTGGCTTCTTCCCTCCTTTCCCCAGGCATGACTAAATAAATTAAAATTATTTTCACCGCTACTTCATAATTGTAATTTTGCTACTGTTATGAATTGTAATGAGGTGAATGTCTGTGTTTTCTGTTGGTTTGATCTCCAAGACTACATTAGACTAATTTGTACTGCCATAACAACCATTTCCCAAGAGATTAACTGTTTAACACTGCTAGCTTTTTTTTTCCCTCTTGTGCCAATAAATATTTTATAGGTTTTTCTTGTTTGTGTTTGTGTCTGTGTTTGTATTTTTGGTCTATTGGTCTTTCTAAGGCACCCGATTGGGGATTTAGATGTGGGAGTGGCTCACTGATAAGATGCAAATGTTTATAAATATAATTGGTTTTTAAAAAAGCTTGTGCTGTTTTTTTTTTTTTAAATTCTTTGTGGGGAAGCTGGCTGGTTGTGTAGAAGTCAGGACAAAGGACAACATAGGAATAGACTCTCCTGGTATTTGGATGGAGCTTACTCTTCAGGCTTCCTGCCAAAGGCCTTTCAGGCACAGTTACCTCAATAGCTAGGCTTTCTTGTTTGTGCTTGATGCTCTTTGAGGTAAAATTCACTATAATACTTCTAGCTGGCCTGCACTTTCCAACATTAACCTTGAATAAGTACTTCAGATCTGCCTGCCTCTGCCCCCAAAGTGCTGGTTTATAGGGCTCAGACCACCACTGTGCCATCCCTGATCCCAAGGTCTTTAAGGTGGGGCAATGGCTCAGCTTTAAGACCACTGCTCTCCAAAGGACCTGGATTTGATTTCCAGCACCCAGATGGTTTGAATAATCTAGAACTATATAACCAGAAGCTCTGACAACCTCTTCTCTGGCTTCCAAGAGCACTGTATAATTGAAGTACACAGACATCCATGAAGGTAGAATATCCATACAGCTAATGCAAAAATAGATATACTGAGTGAAAGAGTGATATGAAACAGGCTTGAAATCCCCCACGTGATGTGAAAACTAAAGAATCATGAGAGTTTGATTAGGCCCTGGACATTGGTGAGTCAAGTATTTATTGTATATGTATGAACTACACTCGCGTGACCTTAAATGGGGAACAACAGGACTAGAAACCTCTGCATGGTACATCCCTGCCTACGAAGACCAGGCTGGCCTTGAACTCACAGAAATCAGCCTGTCTTTGAATGATGGAAGTGAAGGTGTGCTCCAGCGTGCCCAGCCTGCAGATGACATTCTTTGGGTTTGGTAGAAGTTAGTGTTGTGATAATACTTTAGAAAACACGAAGGATTTACCTTGTTATGAACTAGAATGTCAGATGAGCCAGGTATGGCTACTCTGCAGCCTAGACAGCCCAGGATGATTTTGCTTTAAACAGCCTCCAAGTGCTAACCAATCAACCCATCAGCCCTTAGCCCCAGGACACACCTTAAAAAGAAACAGAGGAGCTTCCTGACCTGTCAAGTCCAGACAAATATGGGGAGCCCTGTGAATACGAAGTAACATTCCCAGTGACCTTGGGGACCAGGGACAGGGTGTGTGAAGGAAGACATCAGGGACAAACAAGGAGCTCTAGTTGGTCCCTGCTCTTGCTATAGTGCTTTAGAAAGAAAATAAGGCACACAGGAGGAAGGGTCCGGAAGCTGGAGGCCCATTTCCTGGAATCAAGATCCTGGTGAGGCCATGCTGCCCTCTGAGCTCTGGAAGACTGAAAACACCAGTGTGGCCCAGGCCGACTTAATAAAGACCTCGGAACCTTGGAAGGCAAAACCTAGAGGGTCCAGGGAAGAGTGGCGGAAAGCAAGTGAGTGGGAGGAGCTGCCTGTGGGAGGGGCCTAATTGGGTGGGCCCAACACGGAAGTGGTTTTAAGCTAAAATCAGGGAAGAGGGCCTCAAACTGAAAAAGAGAATTCAAGCGAGCTGCAGCCATGACTGAAGAAAAGAAGATGGAGACAACTCAGAGTCTGGGTGAGTTTGGGCTTCAGGAAAATGCGTAGATGCTGAAGGGTGGGCAGAGATGCCTTCCCAGGACTCAGGCTTTGCACATCTGGTCCA
>NW_022196904.1:13563930-13576939 GCF_008632895.1 Mastomys coucha
GTAGACCAGGCTGGCTTCGAACTCAGAAATCCTCCTGCCTCTGCCTCCCAAGTGCTGGGATTAAAGGCCTGCGCGGCCACCAACCGCCCAGCTTTTTTGTTTGTTTGTTTGTTTTAAGGAAGGTTTATTTATTTGTTTCATGTGTTTCATGTTTCATTTATTTGTTTCATACTGTCTGTCTTCAGACACACCAGAAGGTGGAATCAGATGCTAATTACAGAAATGTGAGTCATGTGGTTGCTGGGAATTGAATTTTAGGACCTCTGCTCGCTCTGGTCAACCCCGCTCCTCCGGTTGGCCCTGCTCGCTCTGGCCCAAAGATTTATTTATTATTATAAATAAGTACACTGTAGGTGTCTTCAGACACACCAGAAGATCTCATTAGGGTCTGTGAGCCACCACGTGGTTGGTTGCTGGGATTTGAACCTTTGGAAGAGAGATCAGTGCTCTTACCCTATGAGCCAGCTCACCAGCCATCTTTTTTTTTTTCTTTTGGTGGGTTTTTTTTTTTTTGGTGGTGATTACAGGGAGACTGGTAGAAGGAGTGTTCATTAAGGTATATCACAAAAGCCAAGGCATGCCAGGCAGTGGTGGTTCGCGCCTTTAGTCCCAGCACTTGGGAAGCAGAGGCAGATTTCTGAGTTTGAGGTCAGCCTGGCCTACAGAGTGAGTTCCAGGACAGCCAGGGCTACACAAAGAAATACTGTCTGGGGAAAAGGAAAAAAGAAAAAAGCTAAAGCATGACCTTGAATTCCAATAACTCCTGGGCTATCTCATGACCACTGAGGTGACATGATCTGGGTTCCGCACCCAGATAACTTTTATGATTCTTGAAATAGCACCACAGTGATTCCAGACTACCCATCTCTCACCCTCATATAGAGCAGTGACTGCAGAGGCTTCCTCAGGCTCTGATGGGCTCTGTGCCTGGGCTAAAGAACGTCTGAGTCTTCCACAGGCCCCTTCAGTGATTGGGTTCCACTGAGAACCTCAAGTGAGGAAGTAAGGCCCTGAAGGGAAAGACTCAAGCCCCTCCCTAACCCTTGGGATCAAAGTTTTAGATTTTTGAGCCATCATTTAGCTTTTTTTTTTTTTTTTTTTTTAAATAACCCTCGTGTGTGGGGGTATGAGATGGTTTCTAACTTCACCTCAGGGTCCCTGGCATCCACTCGAGGTAAATGATACTGGCAAGCTCTTTTAGAGACTAGCCATCTAACACAGTCACCTGGGAAGGGCAGAAAGGGTTGCTCTCATCCATTTTTTTTTTCCTCCTCAGCCTGCATGGATAGCTCTGAGTTTACCTTTGAGCAGGACCAGAAGCTAAGAATGCACTTCAACAAAGAACCCTTCCCGAAGGAGGAAACTATGGAGGCCCTGGCTGAGGCACTCAAACTGACAACACGAGACATCAAAGTAAGATTCCATCTCCAATCCCAGAGATTGCATGGGGCTGGTGGTTCCTCGGTGCCCTCCCTCCATCCCTGTGCACCCATAGACCCAATATCACCAAGAGGGCTTGAACTATATGGTGGCCCACATCTTTCCTATTAGAGGCAGACAGACCTCTGGAAGTTTGAGAACAGCCTGCTCTACAGAGCAAGTTACAGGTCAGCAAAGAGATGGAGGCAAGCACACCAGGAAGTCAAGGTCATCACTTCCTGACCTATGTAATGTAATTAGAAGGTAGGCTGGGCTACTGTTAAAAAAAGGAGGGGCTGGGCAGTGGTAGCGCATGCCTTTAGTCCCAGCACTTGGGAGGCAGAGGTGGGTGGATTTCTGAGTTCAAGGCCAGCCTGGTCTACAGAGTGAGTTCTTGGACAATCAGGAATATACAGAGGAACCCAGTGTCAAAAAAAAAAATGGTTTTGGTTTTTTCGAGACAGGGTTTCTCTGTATAGCCTTGGCTGTCCTGGAACTCACTCTGTAGAATAGGCTGGCCTCGAACTCAGAAATCAGCTTGCCTCTGCCTCCCAAGTGCTGGGATTAAAGGCTTGGGCCACCACCGCCCTGCTCAGAAAGTTTTGAGATGGAGATAGGTTTGTTTTTGTTATTTTTTCAATTAGATGGAGATTATCCGAGGTACTGCAGCCAATGAAGGCTAGCCAGGACTCCATCGACCCTTTGTTCCAAACAATCAGGGCTGATTGTAGCCTTGAGAGCTCCAGACCTCAGCAACTGCACAGACCACCCCCCAAAAAACGCCTACCCTTAAACAAAACAAAAACCTCAAGCAGGCAAGCTCAGAGTCCCTAGGGAACTGGCCTTGCCTTTAATGATCTCCCCACGCCTCTCCTGAGCCCATGATCACACCCTAGACCAAGGGCCTACTCTGATACCTTACTTCATGTTCTCTTTTCCTCTGCAGTACTGGTTCCTCGAGAGGTGGTATGATATGATGTGGAGCAAGCGGCATTTATCTAAGAACTACTCTAGGAAACAGGACAGGCGCCACTGTCCAACAAGGCAGACCACCAGGCAGAACAACTCCAAGGAGTCCTCTCAAGATGACCTTGGACTCCCTGGAGCTTTGGAAGCCTTGAAGAGTCTCACTATCTCTTCTGGGTACCAAAGCAGAGATGGCAAGTCACAGGATTTCTGACTTTACAACTTCCTTGTTGGGGCAGGGGGCTGTTGGGTTTTATGTTTATGGAAGGTACATTAATAAAGTTTGCATTCATAGAAACTAAAATGACTGCTTTAAAGAGAAAATTAGATCTTACTCCGTAGCTCAGGAAGGAGTTTTTATATCCTAGGATAGACTTCAGAATGGGTTTGGGTATCCTGAGGTTAGACGCGTTTTGGTTTCTGTTTTCACACCCTTGTTTAGGTTACCCTGGATGCCCCTAAACATTGGAAGCCTGAGGATAGCATGCACAAACAAGACGGTGCTGGCCTCTTTAATCCCAGCATCCAGGAGGAAGAGGCATGTGAAGCTCTTGAGTTCAAGGCTAGCCAATGCAATTTATAGGGAGAAACCCTGTCTTGGCAAAAGCAAACAAATGGGGCTGGTGAGATGGCTCAGCAGTTAAGAGCACTAACTGCTCTTGCGAAGGTCCTGAATTCAAATCCCAGCAACCACATGGTGGCTCACAACCAACCATAATGAAATCTGATGCCCTCTTCTGGTGTGTCTAAAGACAGCTACAGTGTACTTACATATAATAAATAAATTAATTTAAAAAAAAAAAACGAAGTTAGCAAGTGTCCTTATGGCATTTGCACACATACTAGAGTGAACCAGACTAGAATCTACCCTGTCCCCTGCTCAAACTCCCCCTCTCTTATTTCCCTAATCCAGTTTCAGATCACATGGAGTCAATTTCCCTCCCTGTCCACCTCCAACACAACTTTTTAAAATAAATGTCTGAGTGTTTTGTACTGTTAGATAGATAGCCTGGCTCTCCCAGGCTTCAAGAACTAATTGTGATAAATTGTGGCTTATTCTCCCATCTTCTGGCTAAGGCTGCTCACTAGCACTACCACCTGGGAGCTCTTTGGCCTGCAATCCCCTACAGCCTGCAAAAGTGGTCATTGAATAAAAGGGGAGTGTTAGGGGATGCCTACAGAGAACAGCAAAATGACAAGCTTCTAATTTTTATATGTGCATATATATGGGAGAGTGGGTGGAAACCAAACAGAAAGGAACTGGAAAGAGATGGTAAGAATGATACAGGGGCTGGAGAGATGGCCTTCTGCACTTCCAGAGGTCCTGAGTTCAATTCCCAGCAACTGCTGGGCAATGGTGGCACACGCCTTTAAACCCAGCACTTGGGAGACAGAGGCAGGCAGATTTCTGAGTTCGAGGCCAGCCTGGTCTAGAGAGAGTTCCAGGACAGCTAGGGCTGCACAGAGAAACTGTCTTTTTTTGGGGGGGAGGGGGAGGGAAGGGCTTGAGACAGGGTTTCTCTGTATAGCCCTGGCTGTCCTGGAACTTACTCTGTAGACTAGGCTGAACTCAGAAATCTGCCTGCCTCTGCCTCCCAAGTGCTGGGATTAAAGGCGTGTGCCACCACTGCCTGTCAAGAAACTCTGTCTTGAAGAAAAAGAAAAAAAAATTCCCAGCAACCACATGGTGGCTCACAACCATCTGTGATGGGGTCCAGTGCCCTCTTCTGGTGTCTGAAGACAGCTGCAGTGAACTCACATACACAAACCTTAAAAAAAAAAAACATGGCCCAAGGGTTGGGAGTGGCTCAATGGTTAAGAGCTCTGGCTACTCTTCCAGAGTACTCAGGTTCAAGTCCCCTCATCCAAATGGCAGCTCACAACTGTCTATTGTGCTATGAAGCTAGTCACTGATCTGATGCTCTTCTCACCTCTGCAGGCATTGCATACATATGATGCACATACATTTCAGAACCTGTGGTGTTTGTCTTTCTGTATCTGGGTTGTATTTTCCAGTTCCATCCAGTTCAATCCACTATGAATTTTGTTTTTCTTTACAGCTCGGTAAGAATTCCATTGTGTATATATGCTATATTTTTATCCTCCGTCTACGGCTGTTTCCTGTGCCCTTATCTCTCTAGTAGGATGGTGAACCCTTAGGCTGAAGAGATTTCTCAGCAGTTGCCAGCACTTGTTCTTGCTGAGGACTGCAGTTCAAATCCTGGCACCTACGTGGTGGCTTGCAACCACTCTCAGATGAACTGATGCCTTCACATAGAACACAGATATACATGAAAGCATAACACTCAAGTCTTCCGGATAGGGCACAGGGTAAAGTGGGCCCTGTGATAGTGCTGTATTTATGAAGCCACAGTTTTGTGGATGTCAGAAGATAGTTTAAGGTTTTCTCCTTTCAGTCTATATCTTAGGTTTGTCTATTTTGAGTTCTTGGGTTCTCCCGACAGCACTGTCAGGCCCCTGGGTCCCTCTCTGTCTCCCTCTGCTCTCCCTAGTGACTATCCTTTAGTTTCTACAGCTGGTTTGTTCTGTTATCGGCCTTGTCTGTTTTAGCAAATATTCAATCCTCTTAAGCCACATGGCCTCAGCAAAACAGGACGCATTAGTGGGGATTTAGAAGGACCTGTGACAGGCTGTGGAAAGGTTGGGGGCAGATACAATGTGACAAGGCTGCTTATTAAGGGTCTCCTGCTAGGGAAGATATAGGGGGGGGAAATACATACAATTGTCATGGAGGCTTAGAGGACAAAGGGAGAAACCTGAGGTGTAGGAAATGTGTGAGTCTTTTTTGTTTTTGTTTTGTTTTTTGTTTTTGAGACAGGGTAGCCTTTCTCTGTGTAGCCTTGGCTGTCCTGGAACTCATGCTGTAGACCGAGCTGGCCTGGAACTCAGAGATCCACCTGCCTCTGCCTCCCAAGTGCTGGGATTAAAGGCATGCACCACCACCGCCCGGTGTGAGTCTTTTTTATTGAGTGTTGAGACAGGGTTTCTGTGTAAACCAGGCTAGCCTGGAACTCAGAGATTCCCTTGACTCCCCTGTACAAATGCTGGTATTAAAGGTTTGGGGAGACTTCGAGGATGTCTTTCTTTGTGTATGTGGAGGGTGGGGTGAGAGAGAGATGGGGGGGTGTTTTGTGTGTGTGTTTGTGTGTGTGCTCATGCAGGTATCCTCAGACGGCTGCATCCCCTGAAGCTGCTGTCACAGTCTTTTGTGTGGTCTGTTGTGTGTTGCCTGCTAAAGTTTCTGGGAACTGAACTTGAATCCTCTGGTAGTACATAAATACTCAGCTGCTGAGCTGTCCCTCAGGCCCATATATATATTTTAAGAATGGTTGTCATACAGCCAAATGACCTTAAATTCTAGGTCCTTCTGCGCTCACCTCCCCAGTGCTGGGATTATAGACACACTCCCACCATGTAAAACCACCATGCCTGATTAATAAACGGTCCTTACCTCTCTCACCATGCCCTGTATAGCTCACAAACTGGTAGAAGCTACCCTGCTTGAGGGAGTCAAGTATATGTCTAATGAAACAGGAAAGGGGGACAATCAGATCTGCTTTGAGCTCATTTACTACTCACTGCCCTACAACCAGATTAAAGTCCTTGCCCCCTGGAGGATGCCTGAGTTTTACCACCCAGCTCAAGGGCCCCAATAACAATATTCGAAGTAACAGGGAATCATCCCTGTCATACCCAAGAGTCCCTAAAGAATGGATGAAAACCCCAAGAACAAAATACCCAGGATCCTGCCAAAGCACCAAACAGCCCAGATGTTCTTAAAATAGAATTCAAAAGGGTCCCTGGGAAGGTAATCACATCATCAGAGTTCTTCATGTACCTGAACCCAGTTACAGGCAAGCACAGGGTGGGCCAAAGTGACATCATGAAGAACTGCTTCATCAGGATGAAATCCCAGTGTATTTACAAGACCCCAGCAGGGACCATCCTTTAACCATGCTCATTCAGACATAGAAACCTTCACCATGGATCAGGCAGTGTGAGAAATGAAGCAGGATCCAAGCCTCAACTTCACAGTATACACACTGTGAAGTATTTGCTGGGTATTTGCCACTGCATTGCCAAGAACCAAGAGTGGGCAGAAGGGAAGCTGCAGATCGCTTTCTTCAAAGGCCAGGTGCAACTAAGACTCCTACTCTCTGTGTATGATGAAGAGCTGGGGGGTATGAACGAGCTTGGGTGATAACCGATCCACTGATGCCACTGGCTTCCTCAACACTCAGCTCGGCTGAGGCATATACAGCAAGGTCACTGCCAAATAGACTCTGACAGAGAAGCTGGCTTCGTGGCTCTGCAGCAATCCCTGGCTTCAAGAACTAATTGTGATCAATTGTGGCTTATTCTCCCATCTTCTAGCTAAGGCTGCTCATCAGTACTACCACCTGGGAGTCCTCCATCTCTACGGCCTACAAAAGTGCTCATTGAATAAAAGGGGAGCGTTGGGGAATGCCTGCAGAGAACAGCAAAATGACAATTTTTAAAAGTTACATTAGTCTAAAAAAAATGGGGGTGCGGAGTCTGCCAAGGCATTTGGGCCACACCTGAATTCAAGGCACTCTTCCTACCTCAGCCTCCATTGTGCTGGGATTACAGGCTCGCAATCCCAAACTTGCCTTTACAGACCCATTCATATGCCTGGTCCCCGCTTCCTCCTTTCTCATTAGCCTCTGGCAGGATGTCCAGACACCACATTTCCTTGGCCTTGACCCAGCCTAACTCATCACCTAGCTCAATCCTCTTAGAACCCTGCCACGCCAGGTCACAGAACTCAAAGGGGCCTTGGGACACCGCAACAGATGGTGTGACAGCCATTCGGGAGTCACATCCTCCCATCTTCCCAGACTCTTTAAGGAGTCGTGCGCGAACAGTAGGTGGGCTCAGGCTCTCTTCCGCCCTCCTCTCTGCCTGCTGCAGCACATGGAGCAGGGCTACAGCTCCGTCTCCATGTGAGTCCCCCAGCAACCTGAGCAGGGGCTCTCCCTAAAGCTCTTGCCTGACTGTGGAAACCGGTCCCCAACAGGGCTGCTTTATCTGGCTTCAGTGGGAGAGGATGTATCTAACAACCTTACAGAGACTTGATGTACCAGGATGGGGAGATGCCCAGGGGGATCATACGCTCTCAGAGGAAAAGGGGAAGGGGGTTGGGGAGAGGGACTGGGGGGGCAACAAAAGAAAAAAAAAGGAAGAAAGTGCTGCAGAGCATCTACCCTAGTTCTCAACGCGTGGGCTGTGACCTCTTTGGGGTCGCATATCAGATATCCTGCATATCAGATATTAACATTATGATTTACAACAGAAACAAAAGTTGCTGTTATGAAGTAGCAAGGAAATAATTTTATGATTCGGGGGCCACCATAGCATGAGGAACTGTATTAGAGAATCGCAGAATTAGGAAGGTTGAAAATCACTGGGCTATATATGTGCCAAGTGTTTAATGAAAAACATAAAACCCATTTGTTTTTGTTTAAAGACAATGGGGCATAGGGAGGTTGCTCGGAGGGTATGGGTACCTGTAACCCCAGTACTGAGGAGGGGAGCAGAGGCAGACTGGCCGGCCAGCCTAGCCAAAATGGAGTTCTTCAGTGAAGAACTCTGTCTCAGAAGGTTGAGAACCAGGAAAGACACCAATATCCTACTCTGGCCTCTGCCTATGCATGTGCATGCACATGTACACACACACAAACAAACAAAAATATATATACATATATAAATAAAGACAGAGTTTATATATAAGAGGCAGACCTCAGGCCAGCCAAGACTCTACCTCAAAAAAAATAACAACAGCTGGGCAGTGGTGCTGCACGCCTTTAATCCCAGCACTTGGGAGGCAGAGACAGGCAGATTTCTGAGTTCGAGGCCAGCCTGGTCTACAGAGTGAGTTCCAGGACAGCTAGGGCTACTCAGGGAAACCCTGTCTCGAAAAACCAAAAAAATAAAATAAAATAAAAAATAACAACAAAGGTCTCACGTAGCCCAGGCTAGCCTCAAACTCACTAAGACTCTGCCTCCCAAATGCTGGGACAAAGGCATATACCACCATAATTTGCTTGTTCTTGCTTTATTTATTTGTTTGTTTTATTTAAATATGGGCTTTGGTTTTGGTTTTTGGGTTTTTTTTTTTTTTCCTTTCAACACAAGGTTACTACTGTGTAGCTCACTCTTCACTTTATAGATCAGATTGGCCTGGAGTTCAAGAGATTTGCCTTTCTGCCTCTGCCTCTGCCTCTGAGTGCTGGGATTAAAGGTATGTGCCACAGTTTTTTGTCGGTTTGTTTGAGACAGGGTCTCTCTACCTAGCTCTGGCTGTCCTGGAACTCAACATGTAGACAAGGATGGTCTACAGAATGAGTTCCAGCACAACCAAGGTTACACAGAAAAACCGTCTCAAAAGAAAGAAAGGAAGAAAGGAAGAAAGAAAGAAAGAAGGGAAGAAAGAAAGAAAGAAAGGAAGGAAGGAAGGAAGAAGGGAAGAAGGAAGGAAAGAAAGAAAAAAGTAAAAGAAAAGAGGGAGATATCACAATGAACCATTACATCTGGCCTAAACCTTCTAGAGTGTGTTCCTGGTTTATCTACCAGTGGCAAAGCTACACCTTCCATAGGCATCTCAGAGCTAAGGCAAAGGGCCTTCAAGCTTAATTTGCTCAACTGACAGCCCCAGAAATGTTAACTTCTGGAAACTGTTTCCAGGATGTAGTGTGTCCTTCTGAGCAGTCTGTTTTGGTTTGGTGGTTCTGTTTGTGATGACAATGGATCTCTCAGAGCCCAGCCTGTGACCTTGAATTTGGGATTCTTCCACTTCTGCCTCCCAGTTGCCAGGATTTCGCTGTACGTGCCTGACTCTTCCAGACAGCCTGTACCTCAGTCCCAGGCTTTGCACTCAATTTCGACTCAGAATAAACCACCTCTTGCCCTCTTTGAAGTAGCAGCTGGGTTTTGAGCAGACAGGTTTTCCTCTGCTGCTTTGTGCTGGGATTCCAACTTAGGGTATACTGCCAAGCAATCAACTGCAGTCTCCAGCCTGCCTTTTCAGGGGGTGCTGTATAGGGTCTCCTTATTCTCCTGCCTTGGCCTCCAAGGTGCTGAGGTCACCCACATGTGTGACTAGCTAGGCCTAGCTACCAGCATCTTCATTTATACTTTATAGTATTTTATCTTATAAACACAAATTGTGGGCTGGTGAGATGGCTCAGTGGGTAAGAGTGCTCTTCCAAAGGTCCTGAGTTCAAATCCCAGCAACCACATGGTGGCTCACAACCATCCAAAATGAGATCTGACCCCCTCTTCTGGAGTGTCTGAAGACAACTACAGTGCACTTATATATAATAATAAATAAATCAAAGCCGGGCGGTGGTGGCACACACCTTTGATCCCAGCACTTGGGAGGCAGAGGCAGGCGGATTTCTGAATTCGAGGTCAGCCTGGTCTACAGAGTGAGTTCCAGGACAGCCAGGGCTACAGGGAGAAACCCTGTCTCGGAAAACCAAAAAAAAAAACAAAACAAACAAAAAAAAAACAAATATGACAAAATAAAATGTAATAAGATAAAGCCAAAACTATCATATTGAAGTTGGACATAGCAGCTCAATAGGAGAAAGAGTTCCCAAGAGCAAGTACAAGAATCAGAGACCAAGACAGGGCGGTGGTAGCTCACACCTTTAATCCCAGCACTTGGAGGCAGAGGCAGGCGGATTTCTGAGTTCGAGGCCAGCATGGTCTACCAGGGATACAGGGAGACACCCTGTCTCAAAAAACCAAAAAAAAGAATCAGAGACCCACTCCTTCTCGCATTCAGGAGTTCCATAAAAACGTCAGAAGCTGGTAGCTACAATATATACACAGAGGACCTGTTGCTGATCCACGTAAGCCCTGTGTTTGCTGCTTCGGTCTCAGTGAGCTTATATGCATGCCCTTTGTGCAGTGACGCTCCATCCCACCCCACCCCAGAAAGTGGCTCTGGTTCTCAAAACGGGCTCCTCCTTGCGGATCTGGATAGTCTTGCTGCCCCCTAGTGGCCTTTCACAGCCCCTAGCTCTCCCCATAGCTGGTTCTCTGACCCAGTCTGATCCCATTTAGCAAATGTGACAATCCTCTAAATCCAGACTGGCCGCCCCAAGGAGAGGATGGGGAGCGGGAGCCACCGAGGGTCGGGGGAGGACAGAATTTGGTCTGGTGTGGGCAGACGTGTGTCAGGTTACTGAAGAAAGAGAGTAGGGACTGGCAGCTTGCATAAAACGCTTATACAATCTGACAAACCCTGAGATCCGCTCAGAGACAAGAACAGATTCTATGGACTGGGCAGAAGACCAGAGAGCCTTTCGGTTTTGCCTTTTGCTTAGATTTGATTTTTTATGTTTGCAGTGCTAGAGGCCAGAGCACTCCTTTTAAAATATTTTTATTCACTTATCACTGGGAGTGGGGGGTGGGGTGGGAAGGGAGCACACAGGAGCCAAGGCACATATAGAAATCAGAGGACAACTTTGTGGTATCAGATCACCAGGCTTTGCAGCAAGACCTAAACCATTTTACCAGCCCTCATTTTTACTTGAGGAGAAAAAAAACTAAGAGCTGGAGAAATGGCTCCCCTGTTAAGAGCATTGGCTGTTCTCCCAGAGGAGCGTGGATTCAGTTCCCACCACCCACATGGCTGTTCACAACCATCTGTAATTCCAATCCCAGGGGATCTGACACACTCTTCTGGCCTCAGCAGACACCAGGCATACACATGTTACACAGTCAATACATGCAGGCAAAATGTTTATACACATAAATTTTAAATTAAAAGAAAAAGAAAAAGCCGGGCAGTGGTGGCATACGCCTTTAATCCCAGCACTTGGGAGGCAGAGACAGGCGGATTTCTGAGTTCAAGGCCAGCCTGATCGACAGAGTGAGTTCCAGGACAGCCAGGGCTGCTCAGAGAAACCCTGTCTTGGAAAAAAGAAAAAAAGGTTAAATTTAGGATGTACATCAATGTTTCCAAAAAGAACTTTCTAGAATTATGGAGGTATTCTGCACCAGACCAGATGGCTAGATTCCCCAACACATTTTACTCTGTTAAGATAGAGCGTTAGTCTGGAGCCTGATACCAGGTTTGAACTTGAGGTCTTTGCCCTTCAGCTTCCAAAGTAGCTGGGATTACAAGCCTGCACCACGAGGCCTGAGGCAATGCCTTTGCTAAGTAGAAAAGGGCAATCTGAACAGATTATAGGCTGTGTGATTCCAACTGCACAGTCTTCTGAAACAGGCGGACTGGAGAGGGCTAGTTGCTGGGCCTGGAGGTACCAACTGCTATGGTGCAGTTCCTAGGCCTGACCACAAGTGGGCACTGTTAGAATTCAGGGTTTGTGGAGGTTTTTCTTTTTTTCATTATTCACTTTACATCCCAATATCTGTCCCCACTCCCACATCTCCTCCCCCCCAACCTCATTCCCTTTTCCTCTGAGAACAGCCATGCCAGGCTCCTGTCTGCAAGCGTAACAGAGTATCATTAATGTGTCAGGGATTGGTGCTTGCCCATGGGATAGGTCTCAATTTGAGTCAGTCATTGGTTGGTCATTCCCTCAGTCTTTGCTCCATCTTTGTTCCCACATATCTTGTAAGCAGGACACATTTTGGGCCAAAGGTATTGTGGGTGTGTTGCTGTCTTTATCCCTCCACTGGGTGTCCTGGAGGTGGCCAGTTTGGACTCCATGTTCTCCACTGCTAGGTGTCTCAGATACTCATCCCTATAGAGTCCCTTGGGCCTCCTCCTGTCCCAGGTTTGTGTTGTTTTTTTGTTTGTTTGTTTGTTTTCAAGACAGGGTTTCTCTGTGTAGCCCCTGCCTGTCCTGGAACTCACTTTGTAGACCAGGCTGGCCTAGATGTATTCTGCTTGTCTTGTGGAATCTGGGCTGGTCAAAAGCCTTTGATGCTCTTCTACCAAATGGGTTCCAGGAACGTCATTTGTGCCACCAAACTTGGCAGCAGTCACCTTCACACACAGCCATCCCGCCAGCTACCCACCTTGATACTCTCACTAGGCCCAGGACTCAGTGACTCACAATGCCCAAGAAATCTCCACCTCTCCATCAGTATTAGAGGTACACGTATCAACACCATGACTAGCTTTTTACATGAGTTCTAAAGACCAAACGCAGGTCTGTACTGGTGGGAAGCACTTTACCTCCTGGGCTCTCTGGGCAGTCCTCTTTTCTTCTCCAAATATGTGGGATCGGGGCTCTTTCAGACACAAAATTTAAACTTTTCTAGTCCCCCTGCCCTTCCTAACCCAAGGAAGGACTAAGTCCCTCAATTCAGAACAAAGTAGACTTTACAACTGTCCTGCTGTGACCTTGGCCGCGAGAGATGGCCGCGAGAGAATGGCACTGTAGAGCCAGCAATTCAAGGCCTTGGTACATACCAAAAGAACTGAATGCAAGTGTTTAAACAAAATATACACATAAAGTCCCCAAGAGAAGAGTGGATGACAGGCTGGAGAGATGGCTCTGTGGTTAAGAGCACTGACTGTTCTTCCAGAAGTCCTGAGTTCAATTCCCAACAACTACATGGTGGCTCACAACCATCTGTAATGGGATCAGATGTTCTCTTC
>NW_022196904.1:13577894-13579374 GCF_008632895.1 Mastomys coucha
ACAGAGAAACCCTATCTTGAAAAAAAAAAAAAAGTTATTTCATCATCTTGCGTGCATGTATGGTGGCTTGCCTGCATAGATGTGTTCCATATGCATGCCTAGTACCTGAAAAGGCCATCAGATCCTCTGTAACTGGAGTTATAAATGGTTGTGGGTACTGAGAACTGAACCTAGGTCCTCTGGAAGAATAGCCAGTGCTTTTAACCACTGAGAGATGTGGATGGAAGCTTAGTCAGGAAATTTTGGACTGCATCGGCGAGCAGTAGCATGTGTTCTTCACTCTGCTTATTACAGTTTTTCTCTCTCTGTCTCTGTGTGTGTGTGTGTGTGTGAGAGAGAGAGAGAGAGAGAGAGAAAGAGAGAGAGAGAGCACATGTATATACATACGTGTACTCTCCAGAGTGCCAAAGCAGGCAACAGAGGTCAGTGGAGCTGGTTCTCTCATTCCACCACCCGGGTCTCAAGGATTGAACTCAGCTTGTCTTGGCAGCAGGCGCCTTTGCCTGCTGGGCCATTTCGCCCAGCCCCATCTCTCTGCTTCCTGCCTACAGATACAATTCGACCAGCTTCTTCAAGTCCCTACTACCCTGATTTCCCCATCCAGGATTGTAACCCGAAACTGCAAGCCAAAATAAACTACTCCCTTGGGTTGCCTCATCCAACCTTTATTCAACCGGGAACACCAGGCAACATGGCTGCCTATCTTCTTGCAGTCTTAAGGTGGAGAAGGGAAAGCAAAGCAGGTGGGTAGGTGGGAGACATGGGGGAATTCAGAGAGAGGTGAGGAAGAGGAGAGAGGTGAGGATGAGGGCAGGAGGGCCAGGCAGGGTGTGTGCACAGGTGGATTCTGGGGAGGCACCCACACACAGAATCCATCTCTGGCCTGACTTGGTGGCCGCAGGAACATCGAGGAAAAACCACAGGTCTTTGAGACATTTCAGTCCTTCCTGTCATGAAGCGGCTGCCAAGGAAGGCCGGCCAGGAGTTTTCGGGACTGCAGAGAAAGAGAGGGTACAGTCAGCTCGAGAGGCAGAGGAGGGGACTATAAAATGGACGGCTGGGCCAGGTGTGGCTGACACACTATACCCCTACAGTCATAACAATCCTACTTCAGCCTCTAAAATGCTCCTGTCACAGATGAGCCATGGCGTGTGGCTGAGCAGAAAGAAACTCTAGCTAGATTCCTGATGCAAAGCACGCCTGGAGCAGATGTGGGGGATGGGACTCGATACTCAATTCTAGGCCAAGGGATAGGAGCTAATACCAAGGCAGAGAGGATGGAAGGAAGTTATCTTCTAGACTGTAGAGTCAGAAACTAGAACTTAGCTCGGTCTGGGCTACCTTGTACTGCCAGGTTATAGAGGAGGCTGAGTTTAGAGAACATCTGCCAACAACTGGCAAGAAAACAAAACCAAAGGAAACCCTAGGCTCCCCTCTGAGTTTAAACCAACCCGACAGAACTGTCTCAAATTAAAAAAAA
>NW_022196904.1:13579384-13596228 GCF_008632895.1 Mastomys coucha
GATCAGTGGTAGAGCCCCTGCCTAGAATCCCCCAGTGAGGGGCTGGGGGCGTGGCTCAGTGGTAGAGCATGTATGAAGCAGAGTTCAAGCCCCAGTACTAATAAAATAAAATAAAACTGAGAGTGTGCTGTGAAAGGGCACAGGGCTGTATTCCAGAAGACACCAGGTTAGACACAAGTCCTTCACCTGCTCCCACATGGCCCCCGGTCATGTCAAAAGGGGCAAAAGGTGACCCAGGGCCAAACTGCTAGGGTTCTTTTTTTTTTTTTCCTTCAAGACAGGGTTTCTCTGTGTAGCCCTGGATGTCCTGGAACTCACTCTGTAGACCAGGCTGTCCTCCAACTCAGAAATCCTCCTGCCTCTGTCTCCTAAGTGCTGGGATTAAAGGTGTACACCAGCACTGCCCAGCCTGCTAGGGCTCTTTAACAGCACTTTCTGTTGTTAGATTTATTCATTTTATTCTATGTGTTTAGTGTTTTGCCTGTAAGAACCTGAGTGCTTGGTGCCCATGGAGGTCAAAAGAACACATTCGATTCCCTGGAACTGGAGTTAGGAAGCACCATGTGTGTGCCATGCCTTCAGAGGCCAGAAGGGGTTGTCGGCTCCTCTGGAGCTAGGGTTATAGATAATCATGAACCACCTTGTCAATACCAGGAACTGACCCCACGTCCTCTGCAAGAGCAGCCAGTGCTCTTTGCTGCTGACACAACTTTCTAGTCTCGTTCTTTTGTTTTGTTCAGACACGGTCTCATGAGGTCTGGGTTGGCTTCTAACTCATGGCAATCCTTCCGCCTCAGCCTTGGGAATGCTCATTCCTCCCTTCCCTAGTGCTGAGACTATAGGCATAAGTCACTTTACCCCTGCGTTACTGCTGGAGTTGGAAGTCTGAGCTTCCTGCACAGTAGCTGAGTACTCTACCAATTGAGCCACGTCCTCAACCACAAGCCTGACTTCCTTTAGCATCTTCCATTCCTGAATCAAGAAGGGGCTGGAGAGATGGCTCAGTGGTTAAGAGCACTGACTGCTCTTTCAGAGGTCCTGAGTTCAAATCCCAGCAACCACATGGTGGCTCACAACCACCCTGTAATGGGATCTGATGGCCTCTTCTGGGGTGTCTAAAGACAGTTACAGTGTACTTACATATAATAAATAAATAAATAAATAAATAAATAAATCTTTAAAAAAAAAAGAAAGAAGGGCACTTAAGGTAAGCCCCTGCCTCCATCCCCTCCCCAATACCATTCTGCAACCTACCACGTATGACTCCCAGCCTTCCTGGCTCCAGGGACCCCTGGGATGTGGCCATCTCCCACTCTCCACTCAGAGAGTCCACACACAGGGAAAGATACACTACGCCAAGGTGGCACCCCTCTCCCAGCAGTCTCCCTTACCCCTGCCTCTAGGGCTCACTGGCACTGAGCCAAGGCGGCTTTGATGGCGGTCACCAGTTTCCGGAACTTGCTCTCTGTATCCACGTAGCCATCACCTCTCTGAGGAGCAGAAAGGAGAGTTGAACTAATCTCCACACACAGACCAACCTACACTCACCCCCTACAAGGCAGGACTTACCTTCTTGGAGTGAACCAACTTCCCGGCTACTGTCACTTCAAAGAACCCGGTGACCTGGGGAGTCCCCTCGCCGCACTGAGAAAAGAAAGCATTAAGAGGGGGTTAAGATGACCTCTCAGGGATACCTTCTCCATCACATCCCAGGGAGTGAAGAACATAAACCAAAAGAATAGAGAGGATTAGCCTAACCCATTCCCACTGCCTCCCAGTCCCAAGGGATAGATAAGGCACGGCGTGAATAAGACTCACGATGTCCAGGCATCCGGGGAACTCATGTTCTAGCTTCTCCTTGAGTTGGAGATACTGGAAACGGTACAGGGTGGCGGTGGGGTTAACACAGCCAGGCCCAGCAACCCACCCTCCATGGTACACCCACCCTGAGCTACTTCCCTCCTGAGAAACTTCACTCACCTTGGGCTTATAGCCTCAAGCTCCACTGTCAGGTGAATCCAGGGTTGTCCAAGTCCACCAGGACAGCACGGATCCAAGGCAGTACAGGTACCGGAGGGAGGCAGGCAATAGCAGGGAGATAAAGGCAAAGAGAGACAGAGATCCGGATGAGAATGCAGAGGTGACAAAGACCCTCAAAAGAGGGGAAGATGCGCCCATCACACACAGAGATGTGTGCGGCAATGCAGAGATACAAAGAAAGCTCACCCCAAACAAGAGAGCCAAGACCGACGGGAGGAGGAGAGGGTGGGGAAAAAAAGATCACAGGTTCCACACAGAGATGACAATGGGGAGGGAAACAGAGCGAAGTAAATTAGGACAAATGCTGCCTCAGTAGAATCTCACCCACCTCCTCCCTCCCCCGCCTGGCTGTCACTCAGGAATCCGAGCTCTCCCCAGCTCCACATCCCCTCCCTCAGGCCATTTTGTGCCAGGAATCTGGTGCAGTGGCCTCTTGGGAGCCTCAACCTATCAAAACAGGCTTTTGAAAGACATCCTGAGAACTGGGGACTAGTCAGACCCCTCAAGGGGGTGGGGGTGGGAACCACACTGCTAGGTAGACCAGGAAACCCAGATTCCAGTTACGGAGTTATCCCTAGGAAGACCTCAGGTTGGCCCTGCTTCATTTCCAGCCTCAGTTTCCTCCCCTGTAAGATGGAGACAGAATGACTGGTGAGCCTTCAAGGGACTTCAGGGGTGCGGAATCCATTCAGCAAGCACTTATTAAGCACTTACTGCATGCCAGCTGAGTATCAGATGCAGATGGAGAAAAAAGCCATCAAGAGAAAACGGCTGGCCTTTCTAGAAGGGGCACAATTATAGTGCTGACAGGTAACTAACCAACATTCACCCCCTTCACACTACAGAAGGGGAAACTGAGGCCAGAAAAGGACTGGAGTTAACAGCACCAGCACCCACTGATCAAAGGCCAGTAAGAGGTTTTTGGTTTGTTTTGTTATTTGTATTGCTGGGAACCAAACCTACGACCTGGTGCACTTGAGGCAAACACTCTACCACTGAGCTACATCCTCACCCCCTACAATCTATCCCATAATACTTTTCCTTTTGAGGGCACAGGGTACCCTGGATGCTTCTAACAAGCAGACCGGGCTGGCCTGGAAGTATCTACCTGCCTCTGCCTCCGAGTGATTAAAAGTGTGCACCACCACCACCATTCCGTGGCTCAATTCCCCCTTTTTCTTTTCTTTCTTTCTTTTTTTTTTGTTTTTGGTTTTTCGAGACAGGGTTTCTCTGTGTATCCCTGGCTGTCCTGGAACTCACTCCGTAGACCAGCCTGGCCTCAAACTCAGAAATCCACCTGCCTCTGCCTCCCAAGTGCTGGGATTAAAGTGCTGGGTGATGTGCCACCACCGCACGGCCCAACTCGCCCTTTTTCGTGTACACACTGGGAGGTGCGACCACTGTTAACTCACACTACAATCCAGGTACAGGACATCCCCAGACCTCCCAACAGCGCTTATGAGTCAATCCCCAACTACACCACACCACGTATCTTAGACTTCGCTAAATCCAGCAGGACAGCTCTCAGCCTTCTCTAACCCAGTGCTGCTCATAAAGGGGGAAGGGAAACAGCCTGTACGGAGGTAAAGGTCTCCAGAGAAACCCGATGCTACCCTTCCCCCCTCCGCTCAGCGCTGAGTCACGTGTTTAAAGAGGACCCAAGCATCAGTTTCCACTTTCACTGATGAGCTGCCATTCAGATGTCAGATGCGGGGGAGCGGGCTCAAGTCTCTGTTACCTCCATCCCACCCGCTTGGAAATCCTTCCCTTTGGGTCTGAAATACAGTCATCGTACTCGGCCACCAGACCCTGGTAGACAGGCTGAGGAGCAGAGAAAAGGGGGGCGGGGGAACGGTTTCCTGGCACAAAGGATGGGGAGCAGAGAAGGGAGTCCCTGGTACAAAGAGCCGGGAGCAGGAAAAGGGGGAACTGCAGTCACCTGGACTTACCAATACACGACTCGAACGGCGAGCGCCATTGCTGCTCGTCGCATCCCCGCACAACTCGAGGACCCGACCCTCGAGCAACAAGGACCTAGAGCTCTGCGCTTGGGGCCGTGCGCAGAGCCGACTAACTCAGGAGTCAGAGCAAACCAAGTACGTGGGGGGAGCTGGGTGGCGCGAGGACCGAGGTTCTGGAGTACAGCGGGGTCTGTGGCCACGGGTGCGACCCTCAACGCAAGACTCCATATTGTTCTCTTGATATCTGGGGTTGTCTCCACAGACGGCGTCCCTGGGACTAGTAACCTGAGAGCCCCTCTCTGTCCCCTCCCTATGCCATAATGGTTCAGCCCTCAGGGCGGTGGCTCGAGGCAGAGAATAGGTTGAGACTGAAGTTCAGTTACAGTGTGGCTGAGAGGGGCAGAGCAGGGAAATTGAGGCATGCATCGGGAGGCAATTGGGATGGATTCCTCCTCGCCAGCCCTAATTTGATTCAGAGTAAATGGACCTTAGGTCTGAAAAACTGAAACTGGGAGTCCCAGGGTGCGCTTTAGGCCCAGCTGTCTCATCGCAGACTCCCAGCGCACCCCAAAAACCGTGCAGCCCCTCTTTTTGCGCCTTCCAGCAGAAGGGTATATAGAAAGTCCTGGAATGACACTTGGGCTGTAGCGCAGTTGGTAGAGAACTTGCCTAGCCTGTATAAAGCCCTGGTTTGGATCCCTAGCACCCCATCTGGGGGCTGTGGTACAAGCCTGTTATCCCAGCATTTGGGAAGAGGAGACTGAAGGATTGAGTTCAAGGTTATCCTTGCTACATAGGGAGTTTGACGCTAGTCTGGGCTACATGAACAGTTGTCTCAAAACAAAAAATTCAGGGGTTGCCTTTAATGCCAGCAGTCAAGAAATCTCTGTGGGTTCCACGCCAGTCTAGCCTATGTAGAATGCTCCAGGACAGACTGGTCTACATAGAGAGATTGTCTCAACGGGGAAAAAAAGGTAAAAGTGAACAAAATGATTTAAGGGTTTAGGATTCCTGAGCCTCACTCTCTCCTCCTTGAAAGCTTGAAACAGATAACGAGATATTCATTCACACAGAATTTAAGCTTTGCTCTCTAGTTTCTTATCCTCTACAGCCTATGAACAACGGCATGGCATACCTACCCCCTCTCTCCCCTACCTCTACCCCCCTCCACCTCCACCAAGGATGGCTCAGCAGCAGAGATGCTTATCTGTCACCTGACTTCTTTAACTGACTTCAACTGGCTATCCCCACCAATGGTCAACTAGGGACCAAATAAGGAAATTTTCCCACCTAGCCCTCTGGTTCCCCATCAGCACCCTACCCTGTATGCAGATGATGGGCTGTGTGATTCTCCCACAGAAAAATAAAATTTGAATCCTTCCCTCCCCACTTAATTTCACAGGAGTGAGTTGGCAACTGAGGATTCAGAGGCCTAAAAGCAGTGAGAAAACTGTATTTCCCTAAAAGGATGGTGTGTTCGTGCACTTGGATTCCTGGAAAGAATTAGAGCCAGAATCTGTTGTGTGTGATGGGGAGAACTCAGTGGAGATAACCAGGAACCTTCTGTGTCCTCACTGGGCATTTCCAACAGACTAAATTCAGTGCCCCATCCTCTCTGTCTCCGGACTGAGGACCCGTTGAAGAACAAGGAACTGAGTCAAGTGTCATGTCCCATAGCTCAAGTATCCCTGTGACTCCCAACATCCTTGGGACAAAATCCCAAACCTTAGCATAGCTTATCCATGCTACTAGGTCCTATAGGGTCCCTCTGACCCTTTCTCCCAACACCCCAGTGACAGGGACCATTGAGGTTCTAGTAGGGACCTCAGCCACATTCTTGTCCCAGGGCCTTTGCACATACTGATTTAACCCTTTCACCCTTGACTCCTGCTTTCCCTGCAACACGGAGGGAAAACAATTCTTTCTGAAAAACTCTGCTTTGTGTACGACACAAGCTGTACCGGTTTACTCGCCCTCACAAAGTGCCCTACCTCAGTAGCTTACACTGCAGACACGCCTCATCTCATGCTCCTGGAGGCCAGAAATCCAGAGGTCAAGTTGCTGCAGAGCTGGTTACAGGGAGGACTGAAAGGAAAACTGATCCACAGCTCTGGTGTCACTTCTGGTGGTCACTGGCCACTTTTGAAGCTACTTGGCTTGTAGATGAATTACTCACAGGCTAAAGAGATGGATCAGTGGTTAAGAAAGAGTACTGGCTACACAGAGAAACCCTGTCTTGAAAAAACAAAAAACAAAACAAAACAAAAGAAAAAAGAAATGGCACAATCATCATGAACTTTTATGGGTTGCACCAAGTCATTTCAATACAAGTATTCCATGCTTAATAGCTAAGTCAGGGCAACTAAAATATCTCAACCATTTGTCATTTTAAAGAGTGAGTTCCAGCACAGCCAGGGCTATACAGAAAAACCCTGTCTCGAAATCAAAAAAAGAAAGAAAGAAAGAAAGAAAGAAAGAAAGAAAGAAAGAAAGAAAGAAAGAAAAAAGTATTGGCTACTTTTTTGTTTTGTTTTGTTTTGTTTTTTTGGTTTTTTGTTTGTTTCTTTTTTTGGTTTTTCAAGACAGGGTTTCTCTGTATAGCCCTGGCTGTCCTGAAACTCACTCTGTAGACCAGGCTGGCCTCGAACTCAGAAATCCGCCTGCCTCTGCCTCCCAAGTGCTGGGATTAAAGGCCTGTGCCACCACCGCCCAGCCATACTGGCTACTCTTGTGGAGAATCTAGGTTCAGTTTGCAGCTCCCACATGGCAGCTCACAACCCCGTGACTCTGACGTCCTTATCTGGCCTCTGAGAGTACTCACCGCACACACACTGTGCACATGAACTCACCTAGCCAGCCGAGCACACAAGACACACACACACACACAAACACACACACACACACCAAGTAACTGCCTGTCTGTTTACAGAGAGCAAGGCTTTCTTTTTTTAAGATTTGTTTATTTTATGTTTATGAGTGCTCTGTCTTCATGCACTCCAGAAAAAGGAATCAGACTCCACTCTTCTCGCTTCCAAAATACTACAAGGAGTCTCTAGTGTGTGTCTAGTGTACTTTGCGGGAGGTTTAAATCCCAGTCTGCATTACTGGGGCTCAGTCTGAGGTCTGTGTCACTTGCACCATGGAGGTTCACCATACCTGGATTGCTAGCAAACTGTGAAAGCATTGAATTCTGGTCTGGGGTCATGAGGCACCATGTGGGTGTTGGGAATTGAACTTAGGATCAAGCAACCGGTGCACTTAACCGCTGAGCCATCTCTAAAGCCCCAGCTTTCTCTTTCTCTCCTCTATCTTGCTCCTCAGAGCATTCCAGTTTGTGTGACCTGTTGTCCCTACTTTTAAGTTGTAATAAATCATCCTTGAGCTCTGAAACAAATAAATAAAATAGCAATATACAAAAAGGTAGATTTGGAGTGAAGAGACAGCTCAGGGTTAAGAACAGCACTGGCTGTTCATGCAGAGGACCCAGGTTTGGTTCCCAGCAACCACATGTTGGCTCACCTCTTCGGGCTTTATGTGGGCATCATGCATGCATGTGGTCCACATACAGACATGCAGACAAAATACTCCTACACATAAATTTAAAAATCCTTTCTAAAAAAGATAGATTTCCCCCATTGAAAAACAAAACTGTCAGCTGAGGCTGTGGCTCGTCTGAAGAGATCCTGCATGGTACCAACCAGGGAGGAGCTGCGGATGTGGTTTAGGAAGTAGAGTGCTTGGTGTTCAGCCTGGTCTCCACGTGGGTCCCCAGTGACGGCAGCAGGGCTGTCTCTAAAGCTGTTGCCTATCTGTGGAATTGGTTCTCCTAACTGCGCTCCCCTGTCTGGCCTCAGTGGGAGAAGATGAACCTAGCTCTGCAGAGATTTGATGTGCAGGGGGTGGAGGAGACACCCAGGGGTCCACCCTCTCATAGAAGAAGGGGAGGGATAATGGGGAGGGGCCAGCAATCAAAATGTAAACTAAATAAAAGAAATAAATTAATGGGAAAAAGAGTGATTGCCTGGTATGTTTGCGGTCATGGTTTCAAAGCCTGGTGCCAAGAGGGGAGGGATTAGCAAGTTCTTTTCTTCTTCTTCCTCTTCTTCTTCTTCTTCTTCTTCTTCTTCTTCTTCTTCTTCTTCTTCTTCCTCTTCTTCTTCTTCTCCTTCTCCTTCTCCTTCTCCTTCTCCTTCTCCTTCTCCTTCTCCTCCTTCTTCTTCTTCTTCTCCTTCTTCTTCTTCTTCTCCTTCTTCTTCTTCTTCTTCTTCTTTTGGTTTTCTGAGATAGGGTTTATCTGCATAGCCCTGGTTGTCCTGGAACTCACTCTGTAGACCAGGCTGGCCTCAAACTCAGAAATCCTCCTGCCTCTGCCTCCCAAGTTCCTCTTATTCATTTTTACACATGTGTGTGGTATGTGCATGGATGCATAGGAGGGTGTGGAGGCCAAAGGTTGACACTTAGTGTCTTTCTCATTCACTCTGTACCACACACTAAATAAAGCAGGGTCTCTGGCTGAACCCAGAGCTTTTTGTTTCATTTAACTTAGTAGTCAGCTTGTTGTGGGGTCCCCTGTGTACACACCTCTTGAGTGCTAAGATTACAGGAAGGTCTCCATGCCCATTCTAGTCCTCATACTTCCACAAACATTAGTGAATCACTTTTCCCAGTGAGCTGTCTCCTCCAGCCCACGGATTCTCCACCACTCCCAAAATAGGGTTTCTTCATGTGGCTCTGGCTATCCTAGAACTTGCTCTTGCTCTGTAGACCAGGCTAGCCTCCAACTCACAGAGACCTGCCTGCCTCTGCCTCTAGAGTGCTGGGATTAAAGGCATGCACCAGTACCACCCAGCAGGAAAATCTTTAGATTTATTTATTTTGCGTATGAGTACACTATAGCTGTCTTCAGACACACCAGAATAGGGCATCAGATCCCATTACACATGGTTGTGAGCCACTATGTGGTTGCTGGGAATTGAACTCAGAACCTCTAGAAGAACAGTCAGTGCTCTTAACCACTGAGCCATCTCTCCAGCCCAGGAAATTCTTCTGTTTGTTTGTTTGGTTTGTTTTGTTTTTGTTTTTTGGGGTTTTTTTGTTTTGCTTTGTTTTGTTTTTTGAGACAAGGTTTCTCTGGGTAGCCCTGGCTGTCCTGGAACTCACTCTGTAGACCAGGCTGGCCTCGAACTCAGAAATCTGCCTGCCTCTGCCTCTCAAGTGCTGGGATTAAAGGCATGCGCCACCACTGCCTGGCAGGAAATTCTTTAAAATAAATGTGGTGTTGGTTTGTATATGCTTGGCCCTGGGAAATGTTTTCTGAGAGTGCAAAGAAGCTGTGTTCCAGAGATAGCCAAGGTTGTGCCTCACCTGCAGCTGGACTTGGTAATGTGTAAGAGTCACCCAGGTGGTACTGGTTTTGCAGGTGTTATGAAGAGCAGCTGAGGCTTGGCACTGTGAGAGGCCATGGAAGGCCATTGGTGAAAGTGCAGCCTCAGTTGCGATTGATGGCTCAGGACTAAAGGGGTCATGCAAAGGTTTTGTGGTTTGGCACCATGAAGAGAGCCTATGAGAGGCTATTGGTGAAGCCTAGTTGTAGCAGGAGACCCATTGTGTTGGAGATAAGATCATAGTCAAGAGCAGCAGCAGCAGTGGAGTGGATCAACCTGAGCTTAGACTGCTACAGAGGGCAGAGCTGGAGAAGTAACCTAAGCCCTTTGGAGGAGCCCAGAAGATCATGTGTGGATCGCAGACACTGGAACAAGAAGCTGTAAAGTTGAAGTTTTCTTGGAGACCCCAAGATGTTTGAGATGCCACAGCTATGGCTAGCTGCTGAGGAAAGCTGCTAACAGAGAGTGGAACCATCCCAGGAGAAAGAACTTTGTTTCAGTCAACAACGATGAAAAAGGAGTTGGAGATCAGAAGACCACATTGACATCAAACATGGAGATGCAGAGTTTGAGTTTGCCCAGGTGGTTTTCTGTCTTGCTTTGCAGATTACAGTTAAGTGATTGGATGAGTCTCAGAAGAGACTTTGAACTTTGAACTTTTAACATTGTTGAGATTGCTATAGACTATGGGGACTTTAGAAGTTGGACTAAACGCCTTTAATCCCAGCCCTTGGGAGGCAGAGGCAGGCAGATTTCTCAGTTCAAGAGGCCAGCCTGGTCTACAGAGTGAGTTCCAGGACAGCCAGGGCTACACAGAGAAACCCTGTCTCGAAAAACAAAACAAAAAAAAAGTTGGACTAAATTTATTTTTTATTATTGTTATGTGTTATGTTTAGGTATAGCCCCCATAGACTCATATGTTTGGACCAGGGAGTAGAATGTGATGGTTTGTATATGTTCCGCCCTGGGAGTGGCATGATTAGAAGGGGTGGCCTTATTGGAGTAGGTGTGACCTGGTCGGAATAGGTGTGTCACCGTGAGTATGGACTATAAGACCCTCATCCTAGCTGCCTGGAAGCCAGTATTCTGCTAGCAGCCTCCAGATGAAGATATAGAACTCTCAGCTCCTCCTGCACCATGACTGACTGGATGCTGCCACGTTCCCACCTTGATGATAATGGACTGAACCTCTGAACCTGTAAGCCAGCCCCAGTTAAATGTTGTCCTTATAAGAGTTGACTTGGTCATAGTGTCTGTTGACAGCAGTAAAATCCTAACTAAGACAAAATGGTTCATTTTAAAAAACAAAAACAAAAACAAAAAAACCAATTTTTTAAAATATTTATTTATTATATATATGTGTGTGTGTGTGTGTGTGTGTGTGTGTGTGTGTGTGTACACTGTAGCTGTCTTCAGGGTGTCAGATCTCATTAGGGATGGTTGAGCCACCATATGGTTGCTGGGATTTGAACTCAGGACCTTCAGAAGAGCAGTAGGTGCTCTTAACCTCTGAGCCATCTCTCCAGCCCCCCAAAAAAAACAATTTTAAATTTTGTAAAATTACATCCTTTGAGCAATATAACCTCCTAAGCCCCAAAATCATATACATAGGGGCTAGGGAGATGACTCAGTGGGTAAAGTGCTTACTACATATAAACATGAGGGTCCTGAGTTTGAGCCCCAGTGCTGACACAAAGGCTAAGCTTGTTGTGGTACCTGTAACCTCAGCACTAAGGAGGCAAGACAAGCAGAGAGCCCTGGAGCTAGCTGGCCACCCAGCCTAGGCAAATCCAGAATTCTCAGTTCAATAAGAGACCTCATCTGGGGTGGGGGAGTTGCAAAGTAGTACAGTGGCAGAGTGCTTGCTTGCTCAGGGTGCATCTGGTCCTGGGTTCGATCCTCAGGACCACCAAAAATAAAAACAAAAAATATGGTGGAGAGTAACTGACACCTGACATTGACCTCTGACCTATACACACAAAACATACAGAGACAGATGCACACACATATGCATACACACTCAATGAACACACACACAGATCACATAATAGGTCTTATTAAAGGTATTTTTGTTCTCTTTTTTTCTATTCATTCATTCATTCATTCATTTTGGTTTTTCAAGACAGGATATCTCTGTATAGCCCTGGCTGTCCTGGGACTCTCTGTGTAGACCAGGCTGGCCTTGAACTCACAGAAATCTGTTTGCCTCTGCTTCCCAAGTACTGGAATTAAAGGCATTTGCCACCACCACCCGTTTTTGGTTTTTTGTTTTTTCCTATTTTTTTCAAGACTTTTTAAATTTTATTTTTAAGTGTATGGATATTTTTCCTGCATGTATGTATATGCACCGTGGCATGCCTTGTGCCCAAGGAGACCAGGAGAGGTCATAGGATCTCTTAGGACTAGAGTTAGACAGTTGTGCATCCTTTTGGGTGCTGGTATCAAACCCAAGTCTTCTGGAAGACCAGCAAATGCTCTTAACCACTGAGCCATCTCTCTATACCTGGTTTTTCTAATTTTTTAAAGATTGATTAATTAATTAATTAATTAATTTTATGTATGTGAGTACACTGTCATTCTCTTCAGACACACCAGAAGAGGGCATCAGACCCCACTACAGATAGTTGTGAGCCATCATGTGGTTGCTGGGAACTGAACTCAGGACTTCTAGAAGAGCAGCCAGTGCTCTTAACTGCTGAGCCATCTCTCTCCAGTCACAGTTTTTCTATCTTTTTAAAAAAGGGTCTCATAAGCTGGGCATGGTGGCACACATCTTTAATCCCAGCACTCCAAGAGGTGGGCAGAAGTCTGTGAACTACAGGCAATCTGAGCTACACAGTGAAACCCTATCTCAATGAAACAAGAAACAGGGGCTGGAGAGCTGGCTCTGCTTAAAAGCACTTGCTTCTCTTCCAGAGGATCTGAGTTCAGTTCTTAGCACCCAGGTTGGGGCAGTTCACAACTTTGTCTAACTCTGGCTCCAAGAGATCTAACCTCCAGAGACACCTGCATACATGTAGCATACACATCCATTATGTACATATAAATAAAAATAGTCAAAATAGTTAAAAAAAACAAAACAAACAAAAACATAGAAATAGATATAGAGTCTCACTGCATATGCCCGGATGGCATGGATCTATGCCATATACCAGACTGGCCTCAAACTCGCAGAGATCCACCAGCCTCAGCCTTTCCTGAATGCTAGGACTAACTAAAGGTGTGCCTGGTCCTCAACACAGCCACCAGAGGGCACCAGGTCCTGCTGGCCACAGCTTGCTCTCTCCACTGGCAAAGTCCTCAGGGAGGGAGGGTCAACAGTCTCTGCAGGATGTGGCCTCTTACCTCTGATTGTCTTCTGCTACCTGTCCCTTCCCCACCACTGAGGCCACATGGGATTCTTGTTTTTGCAGAAGCACACCCAACTCACTCCATCCTCAGTTCTCCCCCTCCCTTCACCTCCTCTCCTCTCCTCTCCCCCAAACCCCTCAAATCAGATCTCATGTAAATTAGCCTGACCTTCAACTCACTATGTAGCCAAGGATGACCTTGAAGTTCTCATCCTCGTGCCTCTATCTCCAGGTTCTGAGACTGACTGTAGATGTTTGATACCACACCCAATATTTCTTTCTTTCTTTCTTTCTTTCTTTCTTTCTTTCTTTTTTCTTTTTTCTTTTTTTGTCTTTTGAGACAGGGTTTCTCTGTATAGCCCTGGCTGTCCTGGAACTCACTCTGTAGACCAGGCTGGCCTCGAACTCAGAAATCCGCCTGCCTCTGCCTCCCAAGTGCTGGGATTAAAGGCGTGCGCCACCACTGCCCAGCTGAAATAAATTTCTGAACTTATGGCTACGATGATAATGATTTTGGATTTTTCTTTCGTTTTGTTTTTGTTTTTGTTTTTGATTTTCAAGATTTTGGTTTTTTCAAAACAAGGTTTCTCTGTGTAGACCTGGAAGTCATTCTGTAGACAAGGCTGGCCTCAAACTCACTTTCTCCAACCTGAGTGCTGGGATTAAAGGTGCAATTCCAGTGGTGGCCAGAAGAGGGCAGTGGATCACCTGAGACTGGAATTACAGATGGCTGTGAGCCACAATGTGGGTTGTTGGCAATTGAACCAGGGTCCTCTAGAAGAGCAGCCAGTGTTCTTATTAGGGCTCAAACAGAAAGATCAGGGGCTGGATTAATGGCTCATGATTGGAAGACTTGCTGCCCTTCCAAGCAACTGGAGTTTTGTTCCCAAAAACCAAGCTCAAGACCCTTGTAACTCCAGCTCTGAGGGATCTACTGCCCTCTTCTGGCCTCTGCAGTTGCATGCACAGGCACACACACACACACACACACACACACACACACACACACACAAAGATAACATGCCTTTTTGGTTTTTGTTTGAACAGAGTCTCACTATGTAGAGTCACTATGCCTCTGCTTTCCACGTGCAGAGAATGAAGGTGTGTGCCACCAAGCCTGGCCTTATTTTTCAAAGCAAGGTCAGTTGGTGTCTGAGATAGCCAAATGGATAAGATTAGAGAAAGAAAAGGATTTTTTTTGGGGGGGGGGTTGGGTTTTTGGGTTTTTTGAGACAGGGTTTCTCTGTGTAGCCCTGGCTGTCCTGGAACTCACTCTGTAGACCAGGCTGGCCTCAAACTCAGAAATCTGCCTGCCTCTCCCTCCCAAAAGCTGGGATTAAAGGCATGCGCCACCACCGCCCAGCGAAAAGGATTATTTTGAAGAATATGGAAGCTGGTCTGGCAGGCACCCACCGGTTGGCAGATAGCTCTCCCGAGCTATCTGCATGCACAAGCTGTGAGCTTACCTTTCCCCTAGTAATCTTTCCCTAGTATCTTCCAGCCACTTTGTGTTCACACACACACACACACACACACACACACACACACACTCATCAGGGGCTTGCTGTGTGGCCCAGGCTAGACCATTAGCCTCTCAGCCCACCTGTATATAACACTCCTGTATTTAATGCATCTGTAACAGGCTGGACTGTAGGAGGAAAGGAGGCTTTTTTAAAACTATTTTTATTTTTATCTGCATTGGTGTTTTGCCTGCATCTGTGAGGGTGACAGATCTTGTAGTTAACAGACTGTGGTAAGCTGCTGGGTCCTCTGGAAGAGCAGTCAGTGCTCTTAACTGCTGAGCCATCTCTCTAGCCCCAGTTCGGTATGTATGGAAGCTTCTAAGAAAGCTGCCTACTCCAGGAAAGAGGCTACCCTAACTGTCCAGGGAAGGGAGATCCTAAACTAATATCGCCAATTCAGATGCCAGTGGCAGGCCTTGCTCTGTACTTTCGATTTCTCTCCTGCTAAAAATAAACTCTGGCTCTTACTCCACCTGCACTCCAGTGTGAATTTTTCAAAAACAGAACAGAGTCAATGACTGTGGTTATTGGGGTCAGAGGAAATGTGGGGGGAGGCATCTCTCCACACATAACTTCTGCCTCTGTGGATTGGCCCATTCTGTACATGTTCTACAAATGAGATCCTAAGATACTTGATCTTTGGTTTCTCACTTAGCAAAGTAGTTTTAAAATGTATTATTTTAATCTCAATTATTTAATCTTAATGTGGGCCTGCAAGATGGCTCAGCAGGTAAAGGTGCTTGCTGCCAAACCTGAGGCCTGGGTTCAAACCCTGGAACTCACATAGTGGAAGACTGGAACCAACTCCTGCAAAAGTTGTTCTGTGATACCTATATGTGCCCATGATAAACAAAAAAGTAACACACACTTCTGGGTGTGTCTGTGAGGAGTTCCCAGAAAGGATTAGACTCCAAGGGCTCTGATCCTGTGCATCACTGCTATCTCAATGGGTTCATGATATGACTGAGCCGGGCAGTGGTGGCACACGCCTTTAATTCCAGCACTTGGGAGGCAGAGGCAGGTGGATTTCTGAGTTCAAGGCCAGCCTGGTCTACAGAGCAAGTTCTAGGACAGCCAGGGCTATAGAGAGAAACCCTCTCTGAAAACAAAACAACAACAACAAAAAGGTATGACTGATATCCAGGAGGTGGGCAAAGTTATGGTGCGGGGCCCAGCTGGAGAAACCATGACCAGGGTTTGTCCTGGTTCCTTCAATTGTTTATTATCTGTGCTTCTAGGTCATCTTGCCTGAATAGTCTCTTCAGCCGTGCTCTCCCCACCATGATGGACTGGCTGAGCCTCTAAACCCATGAACCAAAACAAATACTTCAAGGATAGGATAATGGCTCAGTAGTTAAGAGAATGTGCTGCTTTTCCAGAAAACACTTGTTCAGTTCCTGGCACCTAGATCTACCACTGAGCCACGCCCCCAGCCTCTCACTGGGGGATTCTAGGCAGGGGCTCTACCATTGAGCCACGTTCATGGTCCTATGTTCTAGCCAGGACTCTAGGAGTCAGCTAACTCATTCTCCCTATAGCCTATATTGCCTCTTTCCAGGAGGTTAGTAAGGCACCCGTCTCTTCAGAAGGTAGCCATTATAAATCTTCCCTTTTGAGTTTATGCCTGGTTGCCAAACAAGTCAAGAATTGCTTCTGGCTGGGCGTGTTGGCACATACCTCCAATCTCAGCACTCAGCAGCCACAGGCAATAAGAACTCTGGAGCAACCAGGACCAAGAATTTCTTCCTGTGACTACGATCCACTTTATTTCTACAGTTAGCTCAGTTCTTCAGACTATTTTCCTCCACGGGTGTTTGTGATGTTGTTGGTAGCAGCTCTTGGTGGTGGTGGATTTGAGTTCTGTCAGCAATGTTACAGTCCTCTCAGAATGTTGCTGGGCTGTAGATGGGGTCTTGTCAGGCAGAACTGCTCAATGGTTTAAAATTTCCATGCCCTTTCTTTCTTTCTTCCTTTCTTTCCTTCTTTCTTTTTTTTAATGACATTTGGAAAGGTTTCTCCAGGACAAGAACATCATAATAATAATAATAAAAAAAGAGCAACCACTATAAAATAAATAGGTGAAGGGGAGACTCCCACACATACCCCATAAAGTCCATCCTGAAGGCTATTCTTAGCACGTCTTCCTCTCTCCCATCCTAGAAAGGAATGTTCTGCAGAGCAGAGAACAGTGCTTTCTGTGTGCGCTGGGACAGATGGCAGGGGCATGAGAGGTAGGAAGGTTGCTGGAGTACATAAAAAAAACATCGGTCTCTGACACAGAACGTCCATAACAACCGGGAATCTGGAAACTCAATAGAGGCAGGGAAGAAGCTCTCCCCAGTGGCCAGAGGAGGCCACTGGGGCACTGCCATGTGGGTGATGGCATGGGTTGGGTGTGGTGGTCTCTGTAACCAGGTCACGGAGCCTGCAGCCTGGCCACGGCCCCTCAAGGCAAACTTAGGAAATTCAGTGAGGCTGCAGGAAATGTGTGTGTTCCACATGCAGTAAATGGCCCATGCTCTTTCTGTCATGACCAACAGAGCAACCTGGGAGGGAGGGAGCCTGGTTACCAACTCCAGTCCCCCC